>NC_073377.1:107046615-107246615 GCF_028641065.1 Leucoraja erinaceus | reverse complement strand
TAAGATTCTAAAGCATGGGAGCAGAATTAGGTTATTCAGCCCATCGAATCAGCTCCATCCTTCAATCATGGCTGATCCATTTTTACCCCTCAACCCCATTCTCCTGCCTTCTCCCCGTAACCTTTGATGGGGAGGTTTTGAATGCACACCATTCTTTCCTCCTTTGAAAACTAGGCATATAAACATTTCATCAAATCGAAGATAGACACAAAAAGCTGGAGTAACTCAATGGGACAGGCAGCACCTCTGGAGAGAAGGAATGGGTGATGTTTCGGGTCGAAACCCTTCAGACCCGAAACGTCACCCATTCGTTCTCTCCAGAGATGCTGCCTGTCCCGCTGAGTTACTCCAGCTTTTTGTGTCTATCTTCGGTTTAAACAACCGTCTGCAGTTTCTTCCTACACAGGCTCATCAAATCCTTGTTTTAACCAAATTAATTTCTAAAATCACATTTTAAAGGACATTCTTTCCACTTAAAGTTAACCTACATTGATTGTATTCATCTGAACAAGAGTTAAAGAAAAATATGCAATATTTTAATCTCCATTTCAACTTTAAAAGCTTTGCTGAGTGAACACTTTACATCTGTGTCAGAAAGAAAGAAAGCTAGAACACAATACTAACCCGTTCCAGCTGACCTTGGTGAGATTTCAATTTTACTGAAATGTTGATCAATCTTTCCAGCGATTCTTCAAATTGATCCAACTCAGTGGTCTAAAACAAAAAAAACCTCTAAACTTTAGAATTTACTGAATATGGCGGAGACACTGCACAACGGGTGTTAATAATGTTGTTTTCCATATGTTTATCAGTATATGTTGAAAATGCCATCATGTGACAATTTGGAGGTTTCCTGCAACATGCCTAAATCAATGATGGGATAAAGGCTTCCGTGGAAAATATCCACAGTATAAAGAATATAACAGAGAAAAAACATATTGTAACTCATAAATAGAGCTAGGTCAAGATAATAACCGGTCAGTCAGACATCCAAGTATATTAACAATTAATGATTAAAAATATATTATTCGTTCCATTACTGGAAATAAAGTAAAGTTACAATACATTATGCATACAATGCAGGTAACAAATTTTCTCTTCCTCAATATTAAGGATTAATGCAATCAGTTTAATTATTTTTACTGCACAATGAAAATGGTCCTAATAATTTGGCTCTGACATGGACTAGATGTTGGGCTATGTACTTAACAGACAGGGAAAGTGGTCACTTTAAGGTCCAATGCCCCGTGCAATGTCTTTCCTTACATGTGTCAAGGCCAGTTTCCATCTTCCATTCAACACCATAAATGCAGCAGATGAAACAATCCTGTTGTTATGACAGTTCTAGTTCTTTTTCCTTCCTGATTTCCTACATCACATCTTCTCAGCGGCCACAGTCAAGGAATGTATCCAAGCACCAACAGCTATTTCCACACTTGTACCTGTGCCTACTTAACATGCTGAATCAGCAGGTTTGTGCCCCATTCCCGCCCGGCCATGCAAGTAAAGTAGCCAATGAGTAAGTACATGGACAGTTTGATATCAGACACAGTTACTAAAAATGTCAGAAAGCAATTGGAATCAATTTCACCCTAATTATTCATCTTTGATTATGACACAGAGGCAGAAAATAGCAAAAGCAGGAAAGTATCCTTCAATGTACCTGAAAGTTAATAAAGAAAATTAGGAAGCATCTTAGTTTGAGAATAAAAAAAAACTATGTAAGGTAGAATTTTAGCGGTCGTAAAAGAATGAGCAAATAGCTTTAAGAAGTCTGCCTATTTAGTGGAGCAATTGGTTCAGGTCTTTCAAAACTCAAAGTTTAAGGCAGGGATCAATGGAATGTAAAACTCCAATGTTACATCTGTAATTTCCCCACATTTGCAGTCCCTTGTGCCTCCAAATGTGACACCATTGTTCAACAATGACAAGCAAGTAACTGTTGACCTATTAGTTTAATATCCGTCACTGGCATGATCCTGGAGTCTACAATCATGTACAAGAAAAGCTTAATGTAATCGAACTAAGTCAATATGGTTTTATGAAAGGTAAAAGCTGTTGGGCAGATTTTCTTGAGTTTTTAAGGAACTTAAAGCAGAGTTGATAGAGCGCAAAGTGTATCTGGATTTGAGAAAGCATTTGACAAGGTGCAACATGAAAGGGTGTTGGGCACGATAAGAGCACATGAGGAGATGCAATGTCATGGACAGAAGATTGGTTATTGCTCAGAAGACAAAGATGGAATAAATACCTATTTTTCAGCTAGAAGGACATAACTGGTGGAATGCCCAAGGGTCAGTTCTTGATTCTCAATTCATTAAAAGGCAGGGGAAAGAGTTTGTGGTGTCCAAGGTTGGCTCTGACCCAACAATCCGTGGGAGGGCCCACTGTGATGAGGATATTTGGATTCTGCAACATGGATTGATTGACTGAGTGAGTAACTGACAGAGCAAGTTAGCTGTGAGGAAAGCGAAAGAGTCTGCACTTTGGTAGGAGGAATATAAGGGCAGAATATGATCAAATTAACAATCGCATTCAGATAAGAGATCATTGATACCCTGAACATATCAACATTATGAAGGAAGAGGTATAGGAGGTCTTTGGATTTTACTTTAGACTTTAGAGATACAGCACGGAAACACGCCCTTCAGCCCAACTAGTCAGTGCCGACCAGCGATCACTCCATACACCAACTAGTCCTACACAGGGAACAATTTACAATTTAACCAAAGCCAACTGACCTACAAGTTGTACATCTTTGAAGCGTGTGAGGAAACCGGAGCACCCGGAGAAAACACACTAGGTCACAGGGAGAACGTACAAACACCGTACAGACAGCACCAATAGTCGGGATCAAACTCGGGTTTCTGGTGCTGTAAGGCAGCAGTTCTACTGCTCCACCACTGTGCCGCCCTCGAGACACATAAAAGTGAATACATTCTCGCCGACCAGTACATTGTGGGAAGGAAGACAAGATATCGTTGGGGTCCTGGCAGAGGTTTTTGTACCATTATAAGCCATGGGCAGATAGGGTATTTGACAACTGGAGGTTCGCTAATATTTTGCCTTTATTAAGAAGGGTAGTAAAGGCAAGCAGAGCCTTACATCAGTGGTGGGTATGTTACTGGAAGGGATTCAGAGGAATAGGATTTAATTGCATTTGGAAAAGCAAAGACTGATCAGGGACAGCCATGCTTTTGCTCTTGGAAATTATCCCACAAGTTTGATTATGTTTATTAAAGAGGTAACCAAGAGGATTGACGAGGGCAGAATTGAGGATGTTGTCTGCCCACAGGCAGTGTTGCAATAGATTAAACAACTTTATTAAATGGTGCAGCAGACATGAAGGGTCATGTAGTCTACTCCTGCCACCAATTCATTTTTGTGAATGCACTGAAGTTTTCCACGGAGCTGACTTGTCTTTCTTTACCTGCTAAATTTATTGAAGTTTGGGAAATTTGGCTAGCCAGGTTAAAACCACTGAATTTGCTGGCTCGTAGAAACATAGAAAATAGGTGCAGGAGAAGGCCATTCGAGCCAGCACCGCCATTCATTGTGATCTTTGCTGATCGTCCCGTATCAATAACCCGTGCCTGCCTTCTCCCCATATCCCTTGACTCCACTAGCCCCTAGAGCTCTATCTAACTCCCGCTTAAATCCATCCAGTGATTTGGCCTCCACTGCCCTCTGTGACAGGGAATTCCATAAATTCACAACTCTCTGGTTGAAAACGTTTTTTTCTCACCTCAGTCTTAAATGACCTCCCCTTTATTCTAAGGCTGTGCCCCCTGGTTCTGGACTCGCCCAACATTGGGAACATTTTTCCTGCATCTAGCTTGTCCAGTCCTTTTTATAATTTTATATGTTTATATAAGAACCCCCCCCCCCCCCCCCTCATCCTTCTAAACTCCAGTGAATACAAGCCTAGTCTTTTCAATCTTTCCTCATACGACAGTCCTGCCATCCCAGGGCCCTTTTGACCTTGGTGTAACATTGAAATGATCACCTCAGATCTGGATGTGGGTAGAATAACCAATTCTGTCATTGTCACTGATCCCTTTATAGATGTGGGCAGGTGGGAGTGAGGCTGAAAGGCTTTAGAATTGTTTTAATCATCTCATCTCACCAGATAAATCCTCATACCTTCTGGAGATTCAGAATGACTTCCTACATTGGGCACAAATTCTACCTCAGTCATTGTGATTATTCTCAAAATAAGCAAAGAAACAAGAAAACAAATCAATCACAAATGACGGCGAAGTTTCTACGTCAAATAACAAATTGCTGGAAGAATTCAGCGAGTCAGACAGCATCTGCGGAGGTGAAATGGGCAGAGAACATTTCAGGTCGCGAGCTTTTTTTCACCCACAGGTGTTTATAAGAACTGAAGCAAATGATCAAGAAGGACCAAGCATAACTGTGGGAGTGAAATTCCATATAACTTTGAATAAAGAAATCTGATACTAAACCTGTGAGTTTGTCAGCTCTGTTAGAGAATGCAGACTTATTTCCATTGTTCTGAACTTGTAAGTGAGATCAGATGTGAGGTTGCGAAACTCATGGATTTCATCCTTCATTGTGAGCAAGCTGGAGACAGTAGATCCATTCAGCTTGTGCATAAATCTATAAAGCCTCGACAGGTCCTGTGGAAAGTACAGAAATGTCAATATCAGTTGGGCTCAATCTGTTGTCAAACAAAACATTGAGGCAAGGTACATTTGGCATATGTACATTGGCAATCTCCACTTCAGTATGAATCATGAGGTGCACGAGTGCGGTTTGACAGGGTATTTTATACATGTTCATTAAACCGAAAACAAATGTGTTTTCATTCTGTACTTTACAATCAATATCCACCTCCGTTTACTCTAATTAGGAAACAAAATGTTAAAGGAGACAAAATCCTGAGAACAATTAGAGAAGGGTACAAATTGCAAGCTACGGTGCATCTTTACCGCTATGCCACCCCAAGTTTGAAGCTGGTCTTGGCTGGAGATGCATTAATCACATGTGTAAATGACTTAACAGACACAGGTCTGGAGTTTAAATCATCTTTAATCATAAGGTATAGTAGAGCAGTACAGTAGGTTGTTAGTTCATCGCTACTGCTAGTATAACTACGCAAAGTAGGAAATGGGTGTTAATATAAAGTACAGTAAGGTGGAGTTAGTGATGCTACACTACTCTGGTTCACATGCAATAACCAATCTACACCATGGTTTACGCCTTCATGGTGCTAGTAGAACTAGTCTGTCCATTCCCTACACAGATGCTGTTGATCCGCTGAGTTCCTTCAACATTGTGTTTTGCTCCAGATTCCAGCAATAACAGTTTCTTGTTTCTCCAGCCAAATATGACTCCTGTCCGATGTCATCAAAGATTTAATCGAATTAAAAAGATTAACATTATTTCTCTTGGCATTTTTCTGCAGTGAAGTTTTATGAATCTTCAAAATACACACGGACTGAAAATGGACAAAATCCACACTGTGATTTGGAGTAAGAGCTCTTCAGCTACTAGGCGCTGGTGGCTGAAGTGGACCCAGGTGATTAAATCACCCTTTTTTAGATATCAGAGACTCCTGTAGCTATGATCTTTCCTCCTTTCTTGAAGACAGTTAGATGTGGAGGATGAGGCTGTGAATATGTGACAAACTTCTCTGCAAAGTTTTAGACTTTAGGTGGAATATCATGTACTACTGGGACCTTGTTATTATATGGGATATGGCGTTCTTAACCTTTTGTTGGTCAGGAGTGGCAGCAAAGCTGGCCTGGAAAGGTTACAGTGAGATAGTGTCAAGTGTGCTTAGTCGAGTGCAGAGTCACGTTTGAGGAGATCTTTGAAACTTTGTTTAAGCAAACTGCTCTTCCTTTAATGAATTCACCCCCATTCCTGGCTAGTCAGTGGGGAGGGGGGTCTTGATATTGGCGCTGAAGAACCTGCGTATGTCATTGCCATCAGTGAGTTGAGGCTCCTGCCTCTCCCCATCCATTATCTGTTCTTACGATCTAAGGTTTTGTGCTGAACCACTGCCTTCAAATGCTTGCTTTACTGCTTCTCTATATTAGTATAATTAACTTCTTATTCTCCTTGTCGTTCTCATCAAACCAATCTTGATTATTCTTGGTGGAGAAAGAACCTAGTGTCTCCCCCTGGGTACTAGTACGGTGGACACCAGCTGATAAGCTGTGAATACTTTGATATTCCTGCAGGTTGGAGGTTGACGGCTTGTCTTGGAGATGCTGCCTGAGACGAGCTGGGGTCTCTAAGGGCTTCAATATTGATCAACTTTGTAGCAGCTCTTTTGTTGATGTTTTGGAAGCAGGTTAATAGAACAGATCAGGTAGTTGTCAGTCCAGTAGTTATCAGTGTATGTTATGGAAGGATGGAGGCAGGCATCATGGTTGTCCCTCATCCAGGTACTGATGTAGCCGTGTCAGTTCCTTGAATGGGGAGGGGGATGGGATGAAATGAGTTTATGGATGGGTTTATAAATCTGGCTCATCAACATCACCCGATTACATTGTTCAAGCTTTGATGTTTGCTCCAGGATGGTCTCAGATGACAAAACCGGATCTGGAGTGGTGACGTTCCTGACAATGGGGATTATCAGGGTCGATTACAGTAAAATACGTGCCAATAATTTTCCCTGCTATTTGAAATGCAGTTACAAGTGCGTACTATGTATGTAAAGGGCCATGCCATCGCATTAGTCTGCTTTATCAAAAAGTAATGACCTTTTAATTTGTGAGGTAATATTCACAAACAAATATTTTATTCTTTTAGGTTACAAGAAGGTTGTTCTGAAGGTGGTGAATAATGATGGCACAGACTTGCAGAAGCTTGGATGGTGCTGAATATATTTCATTTGATTAAATATTAAGTAACAATAACTTTTACCTCTGAAAATGTATCTCAGAGTTGAAGGTTAATTCCTTATGTATGCAGGATGCAGACTAAACGACAATGTACTGTGGTAGCTGATGCACAAAATACTGCCATCTTCCTTCAGTCATGGCATACCATGGGTGTCTCCAGGGTGCTATTCCCTCTATGGAGGACACCTGTGCGTGACTTTGTATAACGTGGGGAGACTGGTGCACAGACAGCCACCCCACAGTCCTGGACAGATCTGGGTGAGAATCCAGTGGCATGAAGTCCAAGACGACCGGAGACCCTTTTCTGCTGCAGCCTTCATCCGCCTTCCCAGACGTTGTGATGCTCCACTAAAGTCAGCCATCGTCTCTGCCTGTTCCACTGTTGAGGTCTTGCATGGATTGCTCTTTGTCAGAGACCTCCCCCCTCTACCTCACCACCATGGGTGGCCCTACAAGGAGCATAGCTCCAGACGGCATCGCTTTCAGGATCTCAGGTCCACACAAGCTTTTCCACCACGACAAGGTGACAATCCACAGAGAATCCACTGCCATCATAGCCACGTTTATCATCCAATTATACAAACATATTTGGCAATAATTTATTTTTGTCATTGTGAAATCTCTTTTTCAAAACATTTTAAAAAATGTGTCAAATAAAAAAAGAACACTTTTTAATGAATGAGGGATTACCATTTTTCTCAGAACTGCATGTAATGATTACAATGCATATAATGTAATGCTGAAACATGAGCTCATATCTTTGCATCAAAGTCTATTAATGCAGGGTTTTCTGTGCTTAACATTTATTCCATGACTACTGGTGATAAAATGAAGGGTGCAAAGATGATGGATAATTTCCTTACCTGATTACTAGTTGGCTTGATTTCCACCCCATCGTTTAATTTTTCACATCTAGCCTGCAGTGATTTTAGATTTTCTTCGAAGTAAATAATTCTCTCTTGTAGGATGTTAATTCTCTAGAGATGGATTACGTAAAAAAAAATGTCAAAGAGAAATGAAAGCAAGACAAGATGCATTTAGTAAATGATTACTGATGCAGAATTTCACACATAACTTCAATACATAACATTGTTTATAACAAGAGAGGAAATGAACCTAATATTCATTTCAGCAATAGTCAACCCGTTCTACAGGGAAATAATTTGTAATCCAATTTAGAAATTCATTCCTTGATCTGATGGGCAATCATTTGAACCACAGACATCTTGTGACATCTATCAACAAACAGTCTCGGGGCCAGAAGAAACATGGAAACATAAAATATTGTTGGGGCATTGAATTATGCCCTTCAGACCTGCTCCATGTAATTATAGCTGAATCTTTATCAAATTATCATATTCCACTTTATTCGCAAATCCCTTAATGCCATTTATGCTTAGAAATCTATCTACCTTCTTCTTAATTAAACAGTAACTTGGTCTCCACTGCTTTCGGTGGTAGAAAATATGCAGTTTGCCACCTTCTGAGTGAAGACATTTCACTTTATTTCAGTCTTTATAATCCTCTTCTAATTTCTAATACTGAGACTCCTAGTTCCAGACTCGCCAGCCAGGAAAAACATTCTCCCTACATCTGATCAGCATAGCTCATAATTACGAATGTTTCCGTAAGATACCTTCTCATTCTTCCAAATTCTCATGTATAGTCAAATCAGATTTTTATTATAAAATAGAGCTGCCATCTCAGAAATCTGAGCAGCGACCGCTATACATTCTCTATGTCTCCTCACAGCAACCACACATCCATACGCAAACCCCAATAAGCTTGCTTCATCATGATCAGATTCTCCCCTAAAATCAGCAAATTCCCAACTCATCACCAATTGTCAATGTTTCCTAGGCTGTCCCCTTGATCGACTTCCCAAAACTCTCTAAACCACCACAGCAACCACGTTCTGAAGATTTCCATCTCAGCAGCTTCTTACTTGCTCTTCAATTAATATACACACTGCACTTTGCTTCTGAAATTCAGGTCCACATACTTCAATGAAATCATATTTCAGAAGCAACTTTCATTATTCACGTAGAGAATGCTTTTAGTCCAAGGAATCCAGGAGAAATTTGTACCTCTTCTTGCCTTGGATCAATGCCACATAAGATGTGAAACAGGAACCCATTTGCCTAATTGAAAAAGTGTAACAAATCCTATGGCATTCTAGGTCATTCACTTAAACTGGTACAGCCATGAGGGCATGATGACATCTATCTACAATGTAGAATTTCTATGATTCAATAGATTAAAGACGAGGCCTGATTAAACTTTCATACATAAAATATGTAGTTAATTTTGTTTTGATAATACATTTGCTCTTGCACACCAGATATCTCTGCCTCTAAATGTTTAACTTTTATTCCGTTTTCCATCTCTGGCCAAGTGCACCCTTAATTGACTTTGTCAAAGTGATAGTGATCAAGCTTCCAGCATTGCTGCAGCCCTGCTGATGAAAGTACTGCACCAGTTCTGTTGGGTAGGGGTTTGCATGATACAAACCAGCAAAAATTTATGAACTGGCGATATATTTCCAAGTCAGGGTTCTAGGTGACTAGGGAGGAAACATATACATAGTGGGGTTTCCATGTAGCTACAGCTCCTACTGGCACTGTTCTAGGTCTTGAGAATGTGCTTTTGAAAAAGACGAGGTGTATAACCTGTTAATTTTAAAGAAGGTATACATAGTGCAGTCATGGTGGTGGGAGGAAAGAATGTTTGGGGTGATTGATGGGGTACAAATCAGGTGAGCTGCGTGCCTTGGAGTGCCCAACTTTATTGAAGTTTATTGGGCTACGCTCATCTTGGTGTGGGACAATCATTCCATCATACTCATAATCTCTGCCTTATAACTTTGAGGTGTTTGGAATTTAGTTTAGAAATACAGCGCAGAAACAGGCCCTTCGTCCCACCAAGTCCAGGCTGGCCAACGATCCCTGCACACTAGCGCTATCCTACACAAACTCAGAACAGTTTACAATTAACCAAGCCAATTAACTTACAAAGCTGTACGTCCCTGGAGTGTGGGAGGAAACCGGAGATCCCGGGGAAAACACACGCAGGTCACGGTGAAGAACGTAATACTCCGTATAAACAAGCATCCTTAGTCAGGATCGAACCCGGGTCTCTGGCGCCATAAGAGAGCAACTCTACCGCTGTGCCACTGTGCCGGCTACACGAGTCACTTGCTGCAAAATGCTCAACTTGCAAGTAAAACTTGCTTTTGTAGTCAAACTATGCGATTGTCCCCTTGAATTTCTGATCAATGACGATCCCCAGGCTATTGATGGTAAAGCACCTTGTGATAGTAAGATTCAAGATTCAAGAGAGTTTATTGTCATGTGTCCCAGATAGGACAATGAAATTCTGCTTTGCTTCAGCACAACAGAATATAGAAGGCATGAATACAGAACAGATCAGTGTGTCCATATACTATTGTATAAATATATACACACATGAATAAATAAAACAGATAAAGTGCAAATAAACAGATAATGGGCTATTAATGTTCAGAGTTTTGTTTGAGTTGAGTTCAATAGCCTGATGGCTGTTGAATGTATTGAACCTGTTGAAGGTATTGAACCAATACCTTCAAAACCACTCTTGACATTGAAGGTAATGACCTTCAATGTCAAGAGTGGGTGAGTACTCTCCCGGATTGGAGATGGTCATTTTGTGACAGGAATGTTATTTGTCACATATCAGCATGTGCCTGAATTGTATTGAGATCTCATTCACAAAGAAGCTGCAACTAGAATGGAGCATTGTGTAATTGGCAGTGAATATCCTCACTTCTGACCTTATGATACAAGGGAGGTAATTGGTGAAGCCGCTGAATATGGTTTATCATACAATGTAATCAGCCACAATATGCTACAATGATTCCCGCAGAATCCTTGATGGTCTAGTGTTTCTTTAACTCCTATTGAATGATGTAATTAATTAATAAGTAACTGTGAAGCCATCCCCAGAGTGGTAAAGCCTAAGTGAAGATTCAACAAAACAGTGGATGTACAACTGAACAGCTGTTCCTTGGGCAAGTTGGCTCTTTTGTAGTCAATGAAAGATTTGGTTACTAGTTTAAATTTCTTGCAGTGAAGTAGTGAACCATGCCAGGATGCAGAGGGAGGTTTGGGTTGCATTCCATTAGGCCAGCAATAAGAGAATGCTGAAGGGAATGTGTGCACACTGCCTCTGCTGGAGATTTCCCTCAAGAAGGCCTCTCTGAGACTGATCCTTCATCACCCAGAGGCACGGCTGTGAAATAAACATGGTATTAAACCACACACATGAACCAACATTTTTTTATGCCAAAGTGTACACATTTTTTTTTTTTTTTATGACAAAATGTTTGGAAACAAGTCAACACATAAAATTACTTCATTTGATTTGTTAGCTACAAAGTGGCTTTCCATTCCCATTTTGTTTTTTCAACAGCATTGATATGTAGTCGAGTTTTGTAACGACGTACCTGATCTAGCACCTGTATTTCCTGCAAATTGTGCTCTGGCCTTTCAGTTGGAGTCCCATTTTTGTCTTGAGAAACTAAGCCTCTAATCTCTTCAAACTGTAAAAGAGGGCATTGAAAAGTTCAATGGAAAGCAACGCAACCATAATAATCACTTATTATGAAGAAAAGATTAATGGAACAACAAGTAAGAATTAGAACATTCAGATTGGTTGAAAATGCAAAAGATATTCTGGACTCAAATATTTTGGGTGCTTTACTCACTTCAGTGTTATAAATATTGCCGAAACATCCAGTTAGGAAACAAATGTGCATCCAGATGTCAAGCTCATAATGTGCTATCTACCATTTTGCTAAAGGCTCCTGGGCATTGTTCAGACCCATACCTGAAGTGGTCTCTCATGAAAATACTGGTGGCAAATGCCAGCTCAAGGTCCCCTTTCCCAAATTGTTTAACAACTGACCGCAAGTAAAGACCCTGCGTGCTCTGGTAAGTCTTTTCAAGCAGTTGACATTCACAATAGTCTTTGGACATGCAAGATTCCGCTTCAAATTAAAAACAGTTGTTGATTCATCAATCAAGTCCATTGTTGTTATATCATGCAACTATTGAAATGGCAGAAATTGGGGTAAGTAGACCCTGGACTTTATCCTGAATTCCTTTGATCCTCCAATGATGTTAAGCTTGTTTACTGTTTATTGGTAGTAATAAAGCAATATCTGAATTGTGATCTTAACCTAAACGTATGACTTTGAAGATTAATTATTTCTGAGTCATAGAGTAACACAGAATGGAAACAGGCTCTTCGGCCCAACTTGCCCATACCGACAAACATGTCCCATCTACACTAGTCCCACCTGTCCGCATTTAGCCAATATCCCACTTTACCAGTCTAAATGTTTCTTAAATGTTGTGATAGTACCTGCCTCATCTACCTCCTCGGGAGCTCGTTCCATACACCGACCACCCTTTGTGTAAAAAAAAGTTACCCCACAGGTTCCTATAAAATCTTTACCTCCTCACCTTAGAAATCTTTGATGGATTGATGAGAATGTGGGGGGAATAAAATGGGATTGGTGTAGAACTGGTGTAAAAAGGAAATTTGACTATGGTCTGAAAGAAGGGTCTTGAACGTGAAATGTTAATTCAGTTTTACTTCCCATTGATGTAACTTGACCTGGACAATGTTTCCAGCATTTCTTGGTTTTATTTAGGTGTAAAGGCTGCCCAATGGTCAGTACAGATTGTGTGGCCACTGGGCCAGTTCTTTGCTGTATGACTCCACAATCTCAACTACTGCCTGACCTGCTGAGCATTTTAGACATTTCTGTTCTACTTTTAGATTTCAGGAATCTGCAGTGGTTTTTTTTTATTTTTGGTACTATAATAGATTGGTTGACCATTTAAACTATAATAATGATTTACATCCAACCCTCACATTAATCAATTTTAAATTGTTCCTGTTCATATGCGAATCATGAGTTACCTGGAGCATCGAATCAGTCTTTCACTCTCAATAGATGCTGGTAAGATTTTAGAGTCCATTATAAAGGATGAGGTTACGTAATATTTAGGTCATGATAAAATAGGCCGACGTCAGCATGGCTTTATGATAGGAGGTCTTGCCTGCTAAATTTGCTAGAATTCTTTGAAGTAGTAAATAGCAAGTCAGACAAAGGAGAAGTTGTTTACCTAGATTTTCAGAAGGCCTATGATAAGGTGTTACACAGGAGGCTGCTAAGGAAGATGAGAGCCCACAGTATCAAAGGGCAGATACTAGCATGGATATCAGTTTGGACAGATGGCAGAAGGCCAATAAGGAGGGCTTTTTCTAGTTGCCTGCCAGTGACTAGTGGAGTTCCGGAGGGGCTGGGGCCGCTGCTCTTCACGTGGTATATTAATGATTTGGATGAGGGGATTGAAGGCTTTGTGACCAAGTTTGCGGAAGATATGAAAATAAGTGGAGGGGCAGGTACTGGAGAGGAAGCAGGGACTCTGCAGAAGGACTTGGATAGGTTTGGAGAGTGGGCAGCGGCGTGGCAGATGGAATATAGTGTAGCAAAGTGTGGAGTCATACATTGTTGTAGTAGGAATAATAGCGTAGACTATTTTCTAAATGGGGAGAGAATCCAGAAATCAGAGGAGCAAAGGGACGTGGAAGTGCTGGTGCAGGATTCCCAAAAAGTTAATCAGCAAGTCAAATCAGTAGTAAAGAAAGCAAATATATGTTTTTACAATACTGGAGAGATTTTGAGGAACAAGATTATTATTCAGGTTTTTACGTCATTACTCTGTTCTTAACAAAAATCTACCCATCATGCGAAACGGACAAATTTCAATAACAGACAAATTTCATCGTTTTACCTCCATTTTGGATCAAAAATGTGACATTAAAACCTCTGCCATTTAGTCATGAATATTTAATTCATAAATAAACTTCATATGGCTCCCTCATACATATACAGTTTGATAATGATCTAGGGAAATATCTTCATCAATACCAGGAGAAAAATACAGTAACATGTCTGGTATTCCGCCCAGAAAAGATCCCGTAACAGTCGTTGTGCTTGGTGTCCATTGTCACAACGACCGTTATCGGGGTCAGTACCTCCGTAAGTTAAACCACGGAGGCTCCAAACCTCTAATGCTTTTCAAAAACCCAACGAGGTATCCTATGGTAGTAGCAATTTTTGGGCGAGTTAATTATTTTTTCTTATTTTCCAATTTAATATATCAAAAACATTGTGGTGCCAAATATACAACAACAGTTTACGATATATTTTCCGACTTTTTAAAATCTATTAAAAAATTTTTTTTAAATTGGTCATCAAAACTAAGAAATTGAGCCAATCTGCAATTTGGCAACACACTGTCTCTTGTTTACCTTTCGTACGGACCAAGTCGCTAACTTCATTCCTTCGTATCAACTTCCGGAAGCTCCACAACGACCGTTACGGAGACATTTTACGTACTTTAAAAAATCATCCCAAATCAAACCTTCCTACGAATCATCAGCTCAAATCCATAAGGTAATGTACCTTTTAGATCACATTGGTGAAAATGTTTGGTTTTCGCTAATAATGTAACGTTCGTTTTCTGGGACACCAAACCTTTGAGTGTCCACCGCAACGTACGTTTGTGTGTATGATGTGTAACGCGCGTTGCGGTGTCAATGGTCTAAATGGTACTTTACCTTATGGATTTGAGCTATATCGATGGTCGATGATTCGTCAGAAGGTTTGTAACGACAACCATTACACAAAATGTATTTGTGTATTCTGATGCCATTTTCGGAAGCTTGCCATCAATATGCTATCTTTTCTTATATTTTTTTGTTGATACTATGTTAGTCATGAACCCAATCAAGTGCTTGTCAACTTTTTTGAAGGAATTTAAAATTTGACCCTCTTTGTCACATTTTTGTGTGCAGTATTGTAAAAAGACACATGCATTTATTTCGAGAGGGCTTGTATACAAAAACAGGGATGTAATGCTGAGGCTCCATGAGGCACTGGTCAGGCCGCATTTGGGATATAGTGAGCAATTCTGGGCACCATATCGGAGGATGCGCTGGCTCTAGAAATGGTCCAGAGGAAGCTTAGAAGAATGATCCCAGGAATGAGTAGGTTAACATATGATGAGCGTTAGATGGCACTGGGCCTGTACTCACTGGAGTTTAGAAGAGTGAGGGGGACCGCATTGAAACGTACAGAATAGTGAACGGCTTGGATAGAGTGGATGTGGCGAGGATGTTTCCACTTGTTGGAGAGTCTAGGACTAGAGGTCATAGACTCAGAATTAAAGGAAGTACTTTTAGAAAGGAGATGAGGAGGATTTTCTTTAGTCAATGGATGGTGAATCAGTGGAATTCTTTGCCATGGAAGGCTGTGGAGGCTATGTCAGTGGATATTTATAAGGCAGTGATAGATAGATTCTTGATTAGTACAGGTGTCAGAGGTTATGGGGAGAAGGTAGGAGAATGGCGTTAAGAGGGAGAAATAGATCAGCCATGACTGAATGGCAGAATAGATTGGATGGACCAGATGGCCTAATTCTGTTCCATCACATGATCTATCCTTGTTCCAACCCACTCTTAAATACATCCAATAGCACTTTTGTCATGTTGACAATCTTGCTTTCTTTCCACCATCTAACATCCATTCTCTATTGTCCATTTACTCTCCACTGCTACCCAACTATCCCATCATGACATAAAACACAACTTTTTCGATGCAACTCTGATGTTGCTAATGTTATAAAAAGTTAACTATTTCTCTCTTCACAAATATTTGCTCTGCTTAGTATCTCCAGGTTTATTCAACATTTTGGCACATGCTTTGCTTCTGCTGGGAAGAGAGATTAGCTACTCCCTGATAACTATATCAAATATTTGGTGAGAAGAATTTAAATCTAGCCATTAAAAACCTGTATCCAAATATATTTCAGCTGATTATGACACAAGTTGTATCTTGCATGGTTTAAGGAGATTACCTTCTTATTTAGATCCTCAAGTTTGTGGTTCAGGTTTGCATTTCCATCCACTCCAGTCCCTTCGCTGTGAAGCTGGTTGTCAATCCATTGACTAGGTTCTAATAAACAGCAATATAACAGACAAAACATATTTAGAGACGCAAGGCACTGCAGATGCTGGTTTTAAAAATAAAACACGAAAAAGGCTGACGAGGGCAGAGTTGTAGAAGTTGTCTATGTGGATTTCAGCAAAGCATTTGACAAGGTTCCGCATGGTAGACTGCTCAAACGTGATCAAATGAGAACCAACAGACTGAATAGAATTTAGGCTTCATGAAGCCGAGGGCGATGGTGGAAGGATGTCTTTTGGTCTGGATGCCTGTGACTAATGGTGTGCCTCAAGGATCAGTGCTTGGCCCATTGCAGTTTGTGGTTTATTTCAATGTACAAGGCATAATTAGTAAGCTTGCTGATGACACTAAAGTGAGAGGTCATGTATATAGTGAAGATGGTTATCAGATTATAGAAGGATCTTCAGTTGGGTACGTGAGCAGAGGAATGGTTAATGGTGCATAATGCAGATTGTAGAAGCTATTCATATTATTGTTGTTGTTTCTTCACAAAACAAACCTATATTTACTTTTCAGTTTTATTACAGCAAAACGCCCCCTAAATGCTTCACGACAGCATTGCAAATAGAAGCTTGAAGGAGGTAAGTTTCAAGGCATACATTAAAAGTTGGAAAATTAGGTAAAGAAATGGAGAAATAATGGAAAGCAATTCCTGCACTTTGGGCCTTGGTAGTTAGAGGAAGATCAGGCGTAATGAAGGGATCATACTTGGGATGGACACAAGGTCGGAAATGGAACGTTGTCTCTGTACTGTACACTGCACAATGACAATAAAGTTGTATCTGAATCGGAATCTGAAAATAATGGCATTGGCAAAAATTGCAGTCATTAAGGAGGGTAAGACCATGGAATGACTTAAAATCAGTGATGTGAATTTTAAAACAAGGCATTGTTTAATTGGGAACTAAGAGAGCACAGGTCAATGAATAAGCTTGATCCAAAGTGGACATTTGATATGTAACCAAAGTTATTCAACATTAGCTGTAGGAATTGTTGAGTAGTGAAAGCCAATTCTCAAGGCTGAACCATCAATGAGGCTTTGTTCAATGATCATTCATCCGCATTAATTAAAAGCAAATATTGTGGGAAATGCAAGAATTCAAGAAAATTAAAAGTTCAGACTGTTCAAGAAAGGGACGGAGTTAATGTTTCAAGCCTACAATCCAAAATGTGAATAGTTTCCTATTCCCAAATGCTACCATCTTAAATCATTCCGCATTTTCTCCTTTTATTTCTTATTTCCAGTGTTCATGGTATTTTGGTTTTATTGCTTCAATTAAAAAGCACCGACAGGTACATAAATCTGGAAACTATAAGATTTCATTTCAACAGAGGCACAGTGCCCTCCATAATGTTTGGGACAGACCCATCATTTATTTATTTGCCTCTGCACTCCTGAAATGGGGGGGGGGGGGGGGGGGGGGGGGGGGGGGGGGGGGAAGGACACTATGTATAAACACAGCTGTAATTTCTACACGGTGAAACCAAAATGTATAAAAATGGCCTTCATTAAGATCTGACAATGTGCACTTTAACCATATATGATTTTTTTAAAATATTACAAATCTTAAATTGTGGAGTTTTACCACAGGTAATGTCCCAGTTCCCTTGTTCATACAGAGAATATCAGATGGAGGTAAGAGAGTTTAAAGTTAATCTCCCATAAATTGAAAGTTAGTGAACAAAACTACAATACAACTCCATATCTGAACCAAGTAAGTAGGTGAGCAGGTCCACCAGTGGAGATTCTAGGTGAAATATAGACACAAAATGCTGGAGTAACTCAGCGGGTGACGCAGCATCTATGGAGAGAAGGAATGGGCGACATTTCGAAGACTTTCTTCAGACTGATGTCAGGGGAGGGAGTGGGACAAAGATAGAATGTAGGCAGAGAAAAGTAAGACTGCTGGGAGAACTGGGAAGGGGAAGGGGATGGAGAGGGAAAGCAAGGGCTATCTGGTTAGAGAAGTCAATGTTCATACCGCTGGGGCAGGGGTGTCAAACTCACACCCCGCGGGCCAGATGCGGCCCACAAAGGGGTCCGTCCCAGCCCCCAGGAAGATTTCCCTGATGCCAGAGCGTGCTGCAGCTGTCCACGGTGCTGGATCAGACTGCGTTCACGCATATGCGCCGCGATCCAGCACACAGGAAGTCGCATTTTGCCCGTGACCTAAAATGAGTTAAAATTAGTTTGACATCCCTGCGCTGGGGTGTAAACTACCCAAGCAAAATACGAGGTGCTGTTCCTTCAATTTGCGCTGTCCTAGGCCTCACTCTGACAATGGAGGAGGCCCAGGACAGAAAGGTCAGATTGGGAATGGGAAAGGGAGTTGCAGTGTTGAGCCAGCGGGAGATCAGGTAGGTTAAGATGGACTGAGCGAAGGTGTTCAGTGAAAAGATCGCCGAGCCTGCGCATGGTCTCGCCGATGTAGAGAAGTTGACAGCTGAAACTGTGGATACAGTAGATGAGGTTGGAGGAGTTGCAAGTGAACCTCTGCCTCACCCAGAAAGACTGTTTGGGTTCTTGGATGGAGTTGAGGCGGAAGTAAAGGGACAGGTGTTGCATCTCCTGCAGTTGCAGGGGAAAGTACCTGGGGAGGAGGTGGTTTGGGAAGGAAGGGACGAGTTGACCAGGGAGTTTGAGGGAATGGTCTTTGCGGAAAGCAGAAAGGGGTGGAGATGGGAAGATGTGGCGCATAGTGGGATCCCGTTGGAGGTGGCGAAAATGTTGGGTGATTATATGCTGTATGCGACGGCTCATGGAGTGGAATGTGAGGACAAGGGGGACTCAGTCCTTGTTACGAATGGGGGAAGGGGGAAGAACTGGTGTTGGCAAGATCTGATCCAGCATCTAACTGTTTTACATAGTGATTGCTCTTCTGAGTGGAGCATAGTGAATGACAGCCGTCCCACTTGCTCTCTGCATTACACTGTTTACTTGTAGAAACCACATTTTTGTTATCTACAAAGTAAAACTGCTGGGTGGAAGTTCACATTCAACATTTAGTATAAACTGTTAATTAATTATTTGATCCACTTACTAAGAATATAATGTTTAATCGGAGTACAAAGTTTGCACAACTTAAATCATCCCTTTTGCTTCATTTTAGGTGTCACACTGCTTGTCACCAAGTTAATTGGTACTACATCCCATACTACCATTGGTTGTGGCCCCCTCTTATTTAGTTGATCAATTATGTGTCCAGGTGCAGGAGCAGCTCCTCAATGACCGAGTTAGGGAACTGGAGCAGCAACTGGATGACCTGCAGTCCATCCGGGAAGACAAAACCTTCCTGGACATGATCTACAGTCAGTTCTTCACTCCAAGAGTACAGGAGGTGCGACAGATAGGGACGGAAAGAAAGAGGACAAAGTGGGTGCAAGAGATCTCGGTGGAAGTTCCTCTTGCAAACAGGTACGCCCTCTTGGGAGCTGTCAGGGCAGACAACGCTACCAGTCCGAGCGGCGGACAGGTCGGTGGCTCCAATTCTATCGATGAGACTCAACCGGCGAGACCGATGTCAGGCAGAGCCATGGTGGTGGGTGACTCCATTGTCCAAGGTGCGGAATGAGATTCTGTAGAGGCAGGCGAGCCTCGAGCATGGTGTCTTGCCTCCCTGGTGCCACGGTTCAAGATGTCTTGGACCGACTTCAGAACATCCTGGAGAGGGAGGGTGAGCGGCCGGGAGTGGTTTTGCATGTAGGCACAAATGAAGTTGGGAAGAAGAGGAAGGAGGTTCTACAACGCGAGTTGAGATTTAGGAAGAAGGCTGACAAACAGGACTTCTAGGGTGGTTATCTCTGGATTGCTTCCAGTTCCACTTGCTGGTGAGGGTAGGAACAGGGAGATAGGGGATCTGAATATGTGGCTGAGGGGGTGGTGCAGGGAGCCGGGATTTAGATTTCTAGAACACTGGGATCTCTTCTGGGGTAGGGGTGACCTGTACAAAAGGGGCGGGTTACACCTTAACTGGTGGGGGACTGACATTCTGGCAGGCAGGTTTGCTAGTGCTACACGGGTGGGTTTAAACTAAATAGCAGGGGGAAGGGATTGCCAAATTGGGAATATAAGGATGGAGTTAAACGGGAAGATAGTACAGGAAAAGTTATGAAATACACCCGAATTAATGGGAGGGAAAGTTCAAGAAGGGACAAGTGAATAAGGTCAGGTGAAATAGGAACCGGCGTGAGAGGAGTGGAGGTGAATACCAAATTAAAAGTGTTATATATGAATGCGCAAAGTATAATAAAGTGGATGAGCTTGAGGCTCAGTTAGAAATTGGTGAATATGATGTGGGAATTACAGAGACATGGCTGCAAGAGGATCAGAGCTGGGAACTGAATATTCAGGGGTATACGTCCTATCGAAAAGAAGGGCAGAGGGAGTGGGGTAGCTCTGTTGATAAAGAATGAAATTCAGTCCCTTGCAAGGGGTGACATAGAATCAATAATTTAGAGTCATTGTGGATAGAACTGAGAAATTGCAAGGGCACAAACCCTAATGGGAGTTATCTACAGGCCCCCAAACAGTAGCTTGGATATACGGTACAAGTTGCATCAGGGGGTAAATTTGGCATGTAACAAAGATAATGCTACAGTGGTTATGGGAGATCTCAACATGCAGATATACTGGGAAAATCAGGTTGGTACTGGACCCCAAGAAAGGGAGTTTATGGAGTGCATCCATGATGGATTCTTAGAGCAGCTTGTATTGGACTCCAGGGAGAGGGCAACTCTGGATTTAGTGTTATGTAATGAACCGGATTTGATGAGGGAACTCAAGGTAAAGGTACCATTAGGAGATAGTGACCATAATATGATGTTTTAATCTGCAATTTGAGAGGGAGAAGGTAAAATCGGAAGTGTCAGTATTAGTTAAACAAAGGGACTATGGAGGCATGAGGGAGGAGCAGGCTAAAGTTGGCTGGAAAGGGATCCTGGCAGGGATGATGGTGGAACAGCAATGGCGGGTATTTCTGGGAATATTCCAGATGATGCAGGATCATTTCATTCCAAAGCGGAAGAAAGATTCTGAGGGGAATAAGAGGCGACCGTGGCTGACAAGGGAAGTCAAGGACAGTATACAAATAAAAGAGAAGACGTATAACATAGCAAAGATGAGCGGGAAGCCAGAGGAATGGGTAACTTTTAAAGATCAACAGAAGGTAACTAAAAAGGCAATCCGGGGAGAAAAGATGAAGTACGAAGGTAAGCTAGCCAAGAATATAAAGGAGGATAGTAAAAGCTTCACTGGGTATGTGAAGAGGAAAAAAAAATAGTTAAGACAAATGTGGGTCCCTTGAAGACAAAAAAAGGTGAATTTATTTTGTGGAACAAGGAAATGGTAGACGAGTTGAACAGATACTTTGGATCAATCTTCACTAAGGAAGACACAAACAATCTCCCAGATGTACTGGGGGACAGAGGGTGAAGGAGGAACTGAAGGAAATTCATATTAGTCAGGAAGGTGTTGGGTAGACTGATGGGACTGAAGGATGGTAAATCCCCAGTGCCTGATGGTCTGCATCCTAGGGTACTCAAGGAGGTAGCTCTAGAAAAAGTGGATGCATTGGTGATCATTTTCCAATGTTCTATAGATTCTGGATCAGTTCCTGTGGATTGGAGGGTAGCTAATGTTATCCCACTTTTTAAAGAAAGGAGGGAGAGAGAAAGCAGGGAATTGTAGACCAGTTAGCCCGACATCAGTGGTGGGCAGGGTGCTGGAGTTGATTATTAAAGATGTAATAGTGGCACATTTGGATAGCAGTAACAGGATCGGTCCAAGTCAGCATGGATTTACGAAGGGGAAATCATGCTTGACAAATCTTCTGGAATTTGAGGATGTAACAAGTAAAATGGACAAGGGGAGAACCAGTGGATGTAGTGTTTCAGAAAGCCTTTGATAAGGTCCCACACAGGAGATTAGTGGGCAAAATTAGAGCACATGGTATTGGAGGTAGGGTATTGACATGTATAAAAAATTGGTTGGCAGACAGGAAACAGAGTAGGGATTAACTGGTCCCTTTCAGAATGGCAAGCATTGACTAGTGGGGTACCATAAGGCTCGGTGCTGGGACCGCAACTATTTACAATATACTTTAATGATTTAGATGAAGGAATTAAAACATTAACGATTTTGCAGATGACACAAAGCTGGGTGGCAGTGTGAACTGTGAAGAGGATGCTACGAGGATGCAGGGTGACTTGGACAGGTTGGGTGAGTGGGCAGATGCATGGCAGATGCAGTATAATGTGGATAAATGTGAGGTTATCCACTGGTGGCTAGAACAGGAAGGCAGATTATTATCTGAATGGTGTCAAGTTAGGAAAAGGGGAAGTACTACGAGACCTGGGTGTCCTTGTACATCAGTCACTGAAAGTAGGCATGCAGGTACAGCAGGCAGTGAAGAAAGCTAATGGCATGTTGGCCTTCATAACGCGAGGAGTTTGGTATAGGAGCGAAGAGGTCCTTCTGCAGTTGTACAGAGCCCTGGTGAGACCACACTTGGAGTATTGTGTGCAGTTTTGGTCTCCTAATTTGAGGAAGCACATTCTTGCTATTGAGGGTGCAGAGTAGGTTCAAGAGGTTTTGCCTGGGATGGCGGGACTGTCATATGATGAAAGATTGGAAAGACTGGGCTTGTAGTCACTGGAATTTGGAAGGATGAAAGGTGATTTTATAGAAATATATAAAATTATTAAGGGATTGGACATGCTGGATGCAGGAAACATGTTCCTGATGTTGGGGGAGTCCAGAACCAGAGGCCACAGTTTAAGAATAAGCCATTTAGAACTGAGATGAGGAAATACATTTTCCACACAGAGAGTTGTGAATATGTGGAATTCTCTGCCTCAGAAGGCAGTGGAAGAAGATTCACTGGATGCATTCAAAAGAGAGTTAGATAGAGCTCTTAGGGCTAACATCATCAAGGGATATGGGGAGAAGGCAGGAACGGGGTACTGATTGTGGATGATCAGCTATGATCACATTGAATGGCAGTGCTGGCACATTGATCACATTGAAGGGCCGAATGGCCTACTCCTGCACCTATTGTTTATGTATTATATGTGTGTGAGAGACAATAAACATTATTCACATAGAAATCAAACTGAAACTTTAACATCCACAAAGTACATGGCAGTTAAATAGTTCAGCATTGGTTACAGCTGCATATAAAAGTATAATTACAGGGTATTCATTAAAGTCCAACAATCTCAACAGCAGAATATTACTTATGCATTCTTTTGACATAGATAGCCACTTCTAACTCAATGAGCTATCTGTCTTCAATTCGTTATCTTGTAATTTAATCATCGTCATCTTGTGTTTTCCCTGCAAGCTATCTCATAAAAAAACTCTTTACTTTACCTACTCGGCTAATAAAGCTCTATTGATTAACCCAGTACCAGGGAACAAAAGTCCCCTTCTACTTAAAGTAGGTCTCAGATATCACCATTTCCAACACCGGCTGAGCTTTGTGGGGCTGCAGAACAAATGATCCCACCTGAATCCAATCTTTTCTTTGTAGCCAAATAATAACAGACCTAAAGTCATGGTTTCCGTAATAGATCCTTACAAAGATATTGGAATAGAAACACGAGTATCTTCTCAATTAGGTCAATATTCAGTTCCAGGCTTGCTCCTTTCCTCATAATAGTTTAACTACACTATTGCTGTTAAGTGGGTTTCTCCAATGACTACATGAGTTGTGGTAGATCTTGTATTTTATTAATTGAAAAGCTAAAAGCTAAGCTAAGCTAAAAGCTAAGAAACGGGAATAGTGCCGGAGGATTGGCGTACTGCGCATGTTGTTCCATTGTTCAAAAAGGGGTCTAAGAGTAAACCTAGCAATTATAGACCTGTTAGTTTGATGTCAGTGGTGGGCAAATTAATGGAAAGAATACTTAGAGATATTATATATAAGCATCTGGATAAACAGGGTCTGATTAGGAACAGTCAACATGGATTTGTGCCTGGAAGGTCATGTTTAACTAATCTTCTTGAATTTTTTGAAGATGTTACTCGGGAAATTGATGAGGGTAAAGCAGTGGATGTTGTGTATATGGACTTCAGTAAGGCCTTTGACAAGGTTCCTCATGGAAGGTTGGTTAAGAAGGTTCAATGGTTGGGTATTAATGGTGGAGTAGCAAGATGGATTCAACAGTGGCTGAATGGGAGATGCCAGAGTGTAATGGTGGATGGTTGTTTGTCAGGTTGGAGGCCAGTGACGAGTGGGGTGCCACAGAGATCTGTGTTGGGTCCACTGTTGTTTGTCATGTACATCAATGATCTGGATGATGGTGTGGTAAATTGGATTAGTAAGTATGCAGATGATACTAACATAGGTGGAGTTGCGGGTAATGAAGTAGAGTTTCAAAGTCTACAGAGAGATTTATGCCAGTTGGAAGAGTGGGCTGAAAGATGGCAGATGGAGTTTAATGCTGATAAGTGTGAGGTGCTACATCTTGGCAGGACAAATCAAAATAGGACGTACATGGTAAATGGTAGGGAATTGAAGAATGTAGGTGAACAGAGGGATCTGGGAATAACTGTGCACAGTTCCCTGAAAGTGGAATCTCATGTAGATAGGGTGGTAAAGAAAGCTTTTGGCGTGCTGGCCTTTATAAATCAGAGCATTGAGTATAGAAGTTGGGATGTAATGTTAAAATTGTACAAGGCATTGCTGAGGCCAATTCTGGAGTATGGTGTACAAATTTGGTCGCCTAATTATAGGAAGGGTGTCAACAAAATTGAGAGAGTACAGACGAGATTTACTAGAATGTTGCCTGGGTTTCAGCAACTAAGTTACAGAGAAAGGTTGAACAAGTTAGGGCTTTATTCTTTAGAGCGCAGAAGGTTAAGGGGGGACTTGATAGAGGTTTTTTAAATGATGAGAGGGATAGACAGAGTTGACGTGGGAAAGCTTTTCCCACTGAGAGTAGGGAAGATTCAAACAAGGGGACATGACATGAGAATTAAGGGACTGAAGTTTAGGGGTAACATGAGGGGGAACTTCTTTACTCAGAGAGTGGTAGCTGTGTGGAATGAGCTTCCAGTGAAGGTGGTGGAGGCAGGTTCGTTTTATCATTTAAAAATAAATTGGATAGTTATATGGACTTGAAAAGAATGGAGGATTATGGTCTGAGCGCAGGTATATGGGACTAGGGGAGATTATGTGTTCGGCACGGACTAGAAGGGTCGAGATGGCCTGTTTCCGTGCTGTAATTGTTATATGGTTATATGGTTAAAAACAACTCCAAATGCTGGAAATCTGAAATCCTGAAAGTACTCAAGTCAGGCATTATCTGCAGTGGAAACAGAGTTGGTGTTTCATGTTGACCCACTGTAAATATGGAGAGATATTGAATATTAACTTTAGTCTTGCCCCTCCATAAATGTTGCCTCACCTGAGTATATCCAGCATTCTCTTTTATTTCAGATTTTCAAATACCAAACATAAAAAAGAATACAGATCCAAAGAATCTGATGCAGAACAGAAAATATTAAACACACAGTAATGATGAAGGGTCTTCTACCTAAATATTAGCACTTGTTTCCCTCTCCATAGAAAGGGATATCTCTCTCTCTATGGATATTGTCATGTGCTCAACATTTATAGCATTTTCTGATTTTACTGCAAACAGAAGTTCAAACAGAGTCGTAGAATTGCGATATGCAAACAACCCCTTTGGCCCAATTTGTCCAGTTGGCATCCTGGGCTAGGCCCGTTTGCTCATATTTAGCCCATATCCCTCTAGTAATCTATATGGTCTCACGCATCTGCAGCTATACAATATAATCCAGCATTTGTAACATTACTTTAACATTTTTGTTGTCTTTGTTCTTTTCCCTCTATCGACATACATCCAGTCAGGTTAGTTATGATTAATAAGTAATCATCACCCACTTTTGATTCATGGAGCCATACAGCATGGACCATTTGGCCCACCATTTCCAAACTGACCAGTGGGCACCCATCCACATAAATCCCATCTTCCAGCATTTTCCCCATTGGTTTTGTATTGAGACAGGTAGATTTATCCATTTTATATTGTATCTGTAGTATGTTTGTCACTCGTTCCATCTGTCCAAGTCGCCAGGTGCTGGCTTAAGATCGGTACAGAGTACTCTAAATGTGACCGGAGAGAATTCCAGAGAATTCCAGAGATTCACCACTCTCTGTGTGAAAATATAGTTCTTGGGGCTAACGGAATCAAGGGATAGGGGGGAAAAAGCAGGAACAGGGTACTGATTTTGGATGATCAGCTATGATCAGATTGAATGGCGGTTCCTGCTCGAAGGGTCAAATGGCCTACTCCTGCACCTATTTTCTATGTTTCTATATCAGGAATGTCTGAGGCCCAAGCACGGATGCTCTGCTACTCTGCTAGTTAGTATCCGGCACCCAAGAGAAACCTGTTTATTCCTCGTCTGTTTCATTTCTGTCAATCAGTTGTCAATCCACAGAAATACATTACCTCCAATAACATGCATTAAAATTTTAAACACTAACCTTTTATGTGGGACATTATGAAAGGCTTTTTGTTCTCAGCATTGAGAAGTGTTTAGAAGATTGAGGAGATACTAGGATGCCCACAAGCAGAAAAAGTAATAAAGCACAGGCAAAATTTCAGAAAACTAATTTGGGAAAAAAAACACTCAGTTGACGTCTTGGCTGTTGAGTGAAGCAGAGGCTTTGATTACGAATAAGCATGGAACTAAATATTTTGAACAGATGAAATTATATCGACTTATTCTATTGGTTCATTTGGTTCTATTTCTCTGTTAACTTTAATGAATGCTGCTGAACCAATTTGCATTTTATCTGGTAAACAATGGACTGCAGCTTGTGTAATTTCTCTCAATGGGAGACCAAGCATATTAAGGAATCTCTACATTGGTGTGTACAACTGCATAATGTGGATAATGGTAAAGACGAAAAGGCTGGGAAGGGAAATTAGGCATTGCCCATGAAGGAGAATATTTTAATGTAACATCATAAAATATGGATCACATTGAACACAAGGTTAGTAAAACATCTGCTGCAATTAATTCTGATGCTTTCAATTCCAAGTCACAATTTCAATGGGAACAGTCTAAGGCACCTAATTATAACATTCAAAGCAAATCTTTCCTTTTTTAAAAACATATGTACTTTTAATTCTATTTATAAATCTTTTCTTCTACTCATATAGATGTTGATGTCAGATTCTATCTGGACTGATTAACAATTTGCTACTTTTTAAAAACATTGGGATCAGTTGTTTTTAGCCTAAAATTTCCTATTCCGTGTAAAATGATATTATGCAAATTGATATCATCAATTTGAACATTTCTGAAAATCCTAATTCAGAATAAATTAATTCTCTTCACTCTGGATCTCAAAGTTGTATCATATTCGTCAACTACTAGACAAATTAATTGCTATCTAGAATTTGCATAAAGCAATACAAATGGATTTCACAAATTTTAATGTTACATAGGTTCTGTTTTTCTCACTAATGAAGAAAAATCCCCCAGAAGTTGGCCCAGAAGATGTTTGAAGTAAAGTTAGGATGACTTGCCTGCAGAGAGAGGCATGCACTAAAACAGAATCCCAATGTCTAAATTCCCACTGGCAATGGTTTCAACTCAGTGATCACTAGTACAATCTATCTTATGTTAGATCTCCCATTACACAATATACTCATGAAAAATGGGCACTAACCAATCCAGTTGCTTTGCATCTTCGACAATTTAAATTTAAATGTATGGAAGTACTTTTTAAATGTAAGATTGCACGATTTGGGTTATAAATATGGAAAGTATGAGTGCTAATGTCAAACGAGACAACTGTCGCTATATTTCAAGCAACTCTACAGTGATTCTAATTACTTTGCAGAATAATTACGCTGCTCAACAGGCATTTAGATAAAATAATTCTGTGTTACAAACTCATTTATTTGGTGAGTAATAGAGGAATATGCACAGAAATAGAGTATTCAGTCCTTCGGGTTCAGACCAACCATCAATTCACACTAATGCTCCATTTACAGTCACAACACAGTACAGATCCTTCAGCTCAACTTGCCCATGCTAACCAATATGCCCCATCAACACTAGTTCCACCTGACTGGCATTTGGCCCATATCTCTCCAAACCACATATCTGTCAAAATGTTTCTGAAACGTTGTGATAGTACCTGCCTCGATTACCTCCTCCAACAGCTCATTTTATACGCCCACTACTCACTTTATGTAAAAAAGTGGCCAGTCAGGTTCCAATTAAATCTTTCCATCCTCACCTTAAACCCGTGTCCTCTAGTTCTCGATTCCCCTATTCTTGGCAAAATACTGCAATTTTTCCTCTCATGATTTTGTACAACTCCATATGATCACCTCTCATCCTCCAGCACTCCAAGGAATAAAGTCCTAGCTTGCTCAACCTTTCCCTATTGCTCAGGCCCTCGAGACCTGGCAACATCCTTGTAATCTTCTCTGCACCCGTTCCAGCTTGACAACATATTTCCTCTAACATGGTGACCAAAACTTAACATAATACTCTTAATGTGGCCTCACCAATGTATTATTTAACTAAACCATGACCTCCCAACTTCTATACTTAATTATCTGACTGATGAAGGCCAATGTGCCAAAAGCCTTTTTGACCACCCTGTCTACCTGTGATGCCACTTCCAAGAAACTATGTACCTGCACTCCAAGATCCCTCTGCTCTTGTCCCATTTGTTTTATTTTCCCCACATTCCTATCAAGTCCCCCAAATTCTACTAGTCACCATGTGCCAATTTACAATGCTCAATTGACTCCTAACCTATGTGACCTTTGGGATGTGGGGGGGGGGGGCAACTAGAGCACTGTGAGAAAACCCCAAGTGGACCGAGGGAGAACCTGCAAACTCCACACTGACAGCACCCAAGGTCAGGATTGGGTTTGGGTCTCTGGGCTGTGACTCTACTAGCTGCACCAGTGCGCCATGCAATCACATTTCCTTTCTGAATTTACAGACAAAAATGACCATTGTTACTTTCAGAAATCCCTCATGTTTGTATGCCGAAGTGAGAAAGGAGCCTCCAGTTTGAAGCCTTAGCCTTTACAAAATTCCACAAATAAATTAAAATGTCTCCCATGTAATACACATTGGGAAGCACAATGAGGCAGCTAACAGAGGCACTGCTTCACAGTCCTAATCCCGAGTGCTGGCTGTGCAGTTAGCACATTCTCGCTGTAAACCCGTGGGTTTCTTCCAGGTTTTCTAGTTTCCTCCCACATCACAAAGTGGTGCTGGTTGGTAGATTAATAAGTCACTGTAGCTTGCCTCTAATGTGGTAGAATTCTGATGAAATTGAGGGGGAATCAGCATAAAATAGAATAAGTATAGATGGCTGATGATCAGCATAGACTCAGTGGGCTGAAAGGCCTATCGCATGGCTCACTGACTTGATATTACATCACATGGACAATTCCTATGAAAAACCTTTGAACAATATTTGCCAAAAGCTGTGCATGGTTATTTAGAACTGCTTTCCAAATAACCCAACCCAATCCAAGTAAATATCCATGGCAATCATACAATAAAAATATTTTAATCATTAACATGTCTGAACTGACAAAACTTTGTATCTAGAATATTTTTATGCTTAAGGTATGTACAGGGCAAATTTAAAAAAAGTTTTAAAAAATGCAGTGATGGCAATGAAATTTGCACTAGAATCTATCTATCTCTGCCTTAAAAATATCCACTGACTTAGCTCCAAAAGCCTTAAGTGACAAACAATTCTACCACCCTCAGACAAAATAAATTTCTCCTCACTTCCTTCCTAAAAGAACATCCTTTAATTCTGAAGAATGTTCTTTAATTCTGAATTATGCAGTTTAATGTTGGCATCATGGTTGACACAGATACCGTGGGGCAAATGGCCTATTCCTGCCCTGTGCTATGCTTTATGTTGGGTTCTATGTTAAGCAGCTAGCTGATAAACTTTCATTGCTTGTAGCTGTAATTTATCAATCAACATTTCATCTGTAAAGCCAGCAAGACTTTTCATACACAATTGCAGTTCTGTTTCGTTAGTTTTAACAGCCTTCTTTAGATTAAATGTAGAAAATAACTAATGAGAAGTCACTTTTCTTTGTTGGAAAAAGATATATATTTTTCCCCAGAAAAAACCTCAAACAGAAACTAGAAACCAAAGCTTTTTTTGGGGAGTTCTACTTTGCTAAATTTGCAGGCAACAAACTTAGGTACGGGTGATCGAATGCAATTACTTCTTAACATTAAAGATCAAAGCATGCCTTGAACATCATTCAAAAGCTGAAACATAACGCAAGAGACTGATGTTATTAGAGATCATACAGAACATCAATGAATGGGCAATCAGTTGACCCATTGAATCACTGTCCCTTTGCTCACATCCCTTTGAAATCAATGGTTGAAAAGTGGCTTAGTTTCTCAGTGGGCAGATTGTTCTTTCTGGAACATCACTCATTGAAAATTGCCCCACATCTGTGTGTTGATGCTTTTAGAAAATAAAAATACCCTGCACGTTTAATAATGTTTTGATGTAAAATCGAGCTCCACAAATGTAAATGAAACCAGGAGAATAAATGAGTATTGCATTAGAAAGGTTTAATTAATTCTGCAAGTTACCATGACATTATTCATTACCTTAATTTCTGAATTTATCAAAAGTGCAGCAAAAATTGCTCAATGGTGGTCAAATTTTCAGACTGAAGAATGGAAGGTTATGTTTACATAACTTTTCCCAATATTTTGCCTGACATTGTTTGTAGGAGACTGAAGATAATTACATGTAATTGTACTTTCAGAAAAGGACCTGCGTTGAAGTTCCGATAGTCTGTGCCAATATAGCATATTCCTGCTTTCTCGCCAAAAACTAAAGATGTTGCCATGACATGTGGTTTAATTCTGCTTTTATCAGACATTTCACCCTTCGTTTTAGGATCAATGCATTCCAGAGTGGAAATTGGAATTGATCTACTAAAGCCAACCTTCAAGGCCAGCCGCAAGAGTGACTAATGTCCTGAATTGAAGGGCTGTCCCCATCAATGGCACACCTGTCTGTCACATGTAGTGAGAGAGAGCACATTCAATTTAATTAGGTCACTGACTCTTGATTGTAAAGATGAGAGCAGATATGTGGTTTATTTTTACCTTTGTATTAATTGATGGTATCTAAGGAGTTTCAAAGAAAATTATCATTTCATTTAAAAAAAGTATATTTTTGCTTGATGCGTTAATTTGGTTTAAGCTGTTTTGAATTCTCCTGTTTTCAGCATTCATCCATCCCCCCCCCCCCCTCCCTCCCCTTGTAGTATCAGTAAAGCTAAAGCTGTATGTTCAACAGAAAGTTGCATGCTTTCATTTTGAATAGTTACAAAATTTAATGAAATGAAGAACATCAGGAGGTGGGACAGAAAAATGTAGGTAGCAATTATTTGAGTTTGATGGTCCCTTCTCTGTACATGTTATATCATACATTCTCAGAATTGCACAATCCAAGATGCTATATTAGCTCTTTCAAAGAGCTATCCTATTCCCCTGAACCTTCTCCACAATCCTGCATTTAATTTGATTTTGAATGAGATTTGTAACAACCTCGATTTCATTATCATAAATCAACCTCGATTTCATTATCAGTTTTGTTCAAATCTAAGGCTGGAAAACTGTAATTAAGATAATTGTGTATATTTTTATACCCCAACTTGAACTTTAATCAAGCAATGGTAAAATAAGTTAATTTATTTGCATAACAGTTTGAAGTGATTGGCTTGTATCTCTACGTTTTGCTTACCGATGGTTTGCTCCGTCTTTATCATCTGTATTTCCTGGTGCAGCTTCAGTATACAGAGAAACAAAAATACTTGAGTTGTGAGGAGGACAAAGATGAAAAAACTGTGACAAACCCACTGTGGCTGACACCAAGCAGAACATCTGCCAGCTTTACTTGCAGTATATTTTCTCCTACAATAGAAAGAAAAAATGTAATTACTATCACAATGTCATCACACCTTTGCTCCAGTTATATTGCACTAATGTGTTCCACACACCTGATGCATTAATCAAGATACAATCCAACAGTTTGCGAGTTTTATTAAGTTTTGTGTTCTTAGTATTACAGGTAAAATGCTGACAGCACTGAAGTGGATTGATATATTTCACCGCTATAGCTATGTGCAATAATACAATCAGTACTACAATCAGCCTTCAGAAGCATTGCCAATGCAAGCATAATAGCTGAGACATACAAGATTCCACAATTGTCCTGGTCAGCTTTCCATCTTGGACATTTCATGCACTTGAGCTCATCCATTGTCTGTTGTGTCCCCCACCATCAAACTAATTTTAAGACTTCTACCCTTGTATTTAAAATTCTCCATGGCATGCTTCCTCCCTAGTCCTACAGCATTCTCCAGTCCTGCAGCCTTCTAATAATGTTCTACTCATCCAACTCTTGTCTCTTGTGTGTACACAGCCACCATCATTCATGGATGTGTCATCACTCAGCTTGCCCTAATTTTCTTTGTTCCTACTACTTCTTTCTTTAAAACTCCTGAGTAGTCATTTACTTGACAAAGCTTTTAGTAACCAGTTTTAATGGTTTTCTTTGGTTCAGTGCCAAGGTGTTGTTCTAATGTGAATGTTTGGAATCGTGTAATATTGCTTCTAAACTTTTAATTTCTAAAATTGGTGTCATTTAAAATGGGCTCAGATGACAAGACAGGCAGCAAGAAGGTTAAAATTTCAGGCCATTATCAGAACATTGATGTGAAACGTTAATTCTGCTTCTCTTTCCTCAGAATGCCCGACTTTCAAATGCCTCTGTTTTCTGACTAAAGCTGGTAATAAGCAAGAAGTGTGATATTTGGAGGGTAAAAGTATGCATGTGCATATTGGGGCAGAACAATTATTGATGGTAAATGCATAGTAACTTGTTTTGGAGGGGTTTCAGCATTGTTATGATCGTCACATATGGAACTGATCAAGGAGGTCCATTACTTAAGGAACTTGTGAATGGGAAAAGGCTTGCAGTATTGTTTAACACAATCCTGACTGTTCTAAAATCTTACCTCCAGTTTCACGTCATGGATCTGTTTCACTTGCATAAAATCACTCTATTAATGACCTCATTTTGAAATTTTAATGCCTCTAGTGATAAATTGTTCCCAATGTGAGCCATCCTCCGTGTGAAGAAGCATTGCCCAACATGATCCTGAATGGCCACATTGCAATTCTAAACCCCTGGGTTATGTATGGGCTCAATTTCTGAGAACTATCTGCAAGTTGATCTCTGGGTCGAAGGGGCCAATTTGCTATGTTGCCAATATCCTACCGCTCCCCATATACTTACTGTAATTATTTCATTTCATTGAAGTCACTAACACACTATCCATAATTAAACTAATGAAACGTATATCGTTACCAGCCATGTACAAATACCATGAAACATTTTATTACAGTCAGAAGAAAGGTCTCAACCCGAAAACATCACCTATTCCTTTTCACCAGAGATGCTGTCTATACGGCTGAGTTACTCCAGCATTTTTGTGTCTACGGTTTAAACCAGCACCTGTAGTTCCTTCCTACACTTTATTAGTCATTACTAGCTTGAAAATGTTCTGGGAGTGTATGGGAATTTTATCTGGGAGTGTATGGGAATTTTATCTGGGAGTGTATGGGAATTTTATTTGGGAGTGTATGGGAATTTTATTTGGAAGGTACATGGTTAAGAAGGAGCGATGTGGGACAAACGTGGGGAGTTGGGACTAATGTAGATGATCGGCATGGGCAAGTTGGGCCGAAGGGCCTGTTTCTATACTGTATGACTATCTGAGTCAGGTCATTCTATCCTAGGGATTCCTACAAGGATCCAGACCAAAGGGAATGGTTGTTCTAGGTTACGAATCCCTTATCTATGTGCAGCCCTTACATACGAACATGCATTTGAGAGGCGGGTGGGTGGATGTACTGGCCGACGCGCCTGTAGCATCTTATGCCGCTGGCAACTCTGTTGGTGACCGCAATTCTGACTTGTAAACAATTACAGTTCAGAGGGATGGAGTCCTGCCTTAACCTGGACACACACACACACACCATAATCACCTTCAACGTCCATGCCAGAATGGCCTCAAAACTTCAATATTCATAGGATATTTAAAATATTTGCACTTTTGTGGGATTCTTAACTATCGTACAAACAAGACCTTGCAATATGTGCAAGTTATCACGAATCACTAAATAATAATGGCTCATGATATTGACTGCAGAACAGCTATTGGTGAAGGCAGTGAGGATAATTTGTTTGCTCTTCTGTGAAACAAGACCAAAGTTTCTTCAAGGTCCCCAAGAAAGAACAACACCCAACAGGGCTGCAATATCGCAGTAACCTTTGAAGATACAAAAAAAACGGCAGATGCTGGAATTCTGAGCAAAACACAGAGGACTGGTTGAACTCAGCGGACCTGGAGGAGGGTCCCACCGCGAAACTTCGCCCGTCTATTCCCTTCCCAGATGCTGCTCGGCCCGCTGAGTCCACCCAGTATTTCGTGTTGGAGAAAGAGCCGCAAGTCTGGTTCTCCACCATGGTGGAGCCGCAACTCCACCTAGTTTGCCCGTTCTGTGTGTAAAACACTACCAGAGCAAAATGAAGTCTCGATCCAAAACGTCACCTATTCCTTCCCTCCCTCCAGAGACGCTGCCTGTCCCGCCGAGTTATTCCAGCATTTTGTGTCTATTCTCGGTGTAAACCAGCATCTGCGGCTCCTTCCTGCACATGGTTTATTTTTGTTTGGGAAAGCAGTTACTACCTAGTGTGCCGCTGGTCGCGACTTGTCCTTACCCGTTCTTCTCCGATCCACCGTCCATCAGGGACATGTTCATCTTGTTGAACTCCTCCGTCTCAGAGTCGTCGTTCAACAGCACGTACTTCTCCGTTTTCTTTGACTCCGGCATGGTGTTCACGGTCGGAAATCGCTCACAAATCAGCGCCCGCTCTCACTCTCTTCAGGCAAGTGTGACCCGTGGAGGTTTACTTTAGTTTAGTTTAGTTTGGAGATACAGCGCGGAAACAGGCCCGCCGATCCCACACACTTACACTATTCCTACACACGGAACAATTTACAATCTTTACCGAAGCCAATTAACCTACAAACCGAATGTGGGAGGAAACCGGCGGTGAGGCGGGAACCTACCAGCTCCCAGACACTTGGTAAGTTTCAGCATCAATTACCTGCAGACCCCACCCAGTCGGTCAGGACGGGACCTCTTGCAGCCCGCACTCAATGACTCACTGTTTGCACGATACATTTGGGTGTTTTGTTAGCCTATATAATGTAGAAATTCCATTTCAGTAGTGCACCAAATAGTAACAAGGTTTTTACTTGATCTGAAAGGCGCCTGCTTCAAAGACAAGTTATAACGCCTTTTATTTATTACTCAGTATACGCGGACTTTCAGGATTTAAACATATACCGTGCCCAATGTACTTCAAAATATAAAATAAATTGTGTGATTCATCATAACAACTTGAGACAGAAGAAACTGCAGATACTGAAATCTTGAGCAATAATACTGGATTAGCTCAGCGAGTCGGGCAGCATCTGTGGATATAGTGGACTGTTTGGGGTCAGGACATTTCTTCAGTCTGAGTTCCTCCAGCAGTTTGTATTTATGCTCATCATAACGACTGTTTGCATTCCTAAAAAGAAAGCTGAATCATCAAACAACATCGAATGCGGATTGATTTTAGCCCCCTTGTTAACCTCGAGAAAACAGAATGAATTATTGCAGATGTTGGAATTCTGAAATAAAAACAAAAAACTGTGGAAGTTTTGCAGTCAGGCATAAATTGTGGCGAGAGAAAAAGCATATTAGGAAAATTACCCTAATGAGAATAGAAGATGTAAGGAAACATTTTAATTCACCGAGCATGCTGGCACAAGGAAAGGTGTGGCAGTAACTTTCTCTCCATTGATGGTTCCCGACCAATGGCTAGACCCCAAAATCCCTTTTATTTCAGATTGTTAGCAGTTGCTGTGATCTGCACCCCTCCCAGTTGGAGATGATTTTCTTTACAATGGCCTCGTTGATTTGCCTCTATCAACCCTGTCCTAATAGATTAGCACTAAAAACAAATGTGTCAAGCCTAGGGCTCAACTCTCTGTTCTCATATTTCTCAGAACACAGGGGGCCATTCAACTTTGGACGGCAGTGGCGAATTGCATGGTTGCTGCTTTTCAGCGCCAGAGACCCAGGTTCGATCCTGACTACGGATGCTCTCTGTATGGAGTTTGAACATTCTCCCCGTGACCTGCGTGGGTTTTTTCCGGTTTCCTCCTACACTCCAAAGGCGTACAAATTTGTAGGTTAATTGGCTCGGTATAATTGTAAAATTAGTGTGTGTAGGATAGTGCTAGTGTAAGTGTGCAAGGATTGCTGGTCGGTGCAGACTCAGTGGGCCGAAAGGCCTATTTCCACACCGAATCTCTAAACTAAACTAAACCCATACTGACTCTCAGAACAATTCTATCAGTCTAAATCCTCCAGTAATTTCCCATAATCTGTTTTATTTCACACGTGGGTTTGGAAAGGGATGTAGAGGAGGTTTACCAGAACGATGCCTGGTCTGGTGTTGTACGGACGGATTATTTTCACTGGAAGTCCGGAGCTTGCAGGGAGACCTGATAGAAATATATAAAATTATCAGAGACAGCCCAAACCTTTTTCCAAAGGTCGAAAAAATCAAATATTAGAGGGTATAGTTTTAAGGGGTTTAAGTTTAAAGGAGATGTGCAGGGCAAGTTTTTTACACAGAGGGTGGTGAGTGCCTGGCTGAGGATGAGCTGCTGGGGGTGGTGGTTGAGGCAGATACGATAGTGGCTTTTTAAGAGACTTGCGGATTGGTATATTGAAACACAGGGAATGGAGGGATATGGATTACAAGCAGGCAGATAAGAGATGGATAGGAAGGAACTGCAGATGTTGGTTTAAACCGAAGATAGACACAAAATATTGGAGTAACTCAGCAGGACAGGCAGCATCTCTGGAATGAAGGAATGTCTGAAGAAGGGTCTCAACCCAAAACGTCACCCATTCCTTCTCTCCAGCGATGCTGTCTGTCCTGCTGAATTACTCCAGCATTTTGTGTCTATTTTAGATAAGAATTGGTCTTGGCATCATGTTCAGCAGACATTGTGGGCCGATCTTGTGCTGTTGTTTTACTCCATCCTCAATCTGCTACCACCTGGATTGCTCAATGGACTGGACTATGTTCATACTTGCCGCACATTCTTGTAGTCGTGGACTGCGCAGTTTCCAGATAAAACTGTGATGCATCCAGATAGGATGCCTTCGACGGTGCCCCTTTACAAATTGGTAAGAAGATCTGTGGAAGTAGCAATGTTGGAATGATTTTTTGGCTGTGGTGTTAATGTGGTCAGATTAGCAAAAATTGTTGGTGATATTCGCAGCTAGGAACTTAAAGTTCTCAACTATCTCCACTTCATCACCACTGATAGGGACTGGGAGGTGTACTCCACCTCCCTCCCTGAAGTGGGTGACAAGTTCCTTCATGTTATTGACATTGAGGGAGTGCTTGTTGTTTTTGACACCCTGCTACTAACCTCTGTTTCTGCTTTTCTCTTCTATCTCATTATTGTTTGTGATCCAGGCCATTATTGTGGTGTCATCTACCAAATTGTAAATGGAGCAGAATTTGGCCACTTAGCCGGAGTGTAAATAGGGTATAGGAAAGGATTGTAAACACAGCCTTTTAAGGTGCTGGTGTCAATATTATCACAAGGGAGGTATTGTTTGCTGTTTGTAGTCTATCCCGTCAGGAAGGGAAGGGAAATGCTGAGAGAGGTACTGAATCCTCGGTCCAGGAGTTTGGAGGTGAAAGTGCACAAAGTGCTGGAGTAACTCAGCGGGTCAGGCAGCATCTCCAGAGAACATGGATAGGTGACGTTTTGGGTCGAGACCCTTTTTCAGACTGGGTTTAGAGATGTATTGGTTTGCAATTATTGAAAGCAGGTTATAGTGGATAAATAAGTGTCTTTGTTATCCGCATGTTCCAGGGATGATTGTAGTGCCAGGGAGTTGATCTCTGCTGTGACCCATTGTGGCAGTAGGCAGATTGCAGTGAACCAAGACTGTCTTGGAGGATGGAATTGATGAATGCAGGAGCTGGCCATTCAGCCCTTTGAACCAATCATATCTTTCAATCCAATCATAGCTGATCTATTATCTGAACAACATATTCTTCCTGTCTTCCTATAGCTTTTGATGCCATGGTGCCTGGAAATCCCTGTATCTCCGTCATAAGTATATTGAACTGTGGCTACCACGGCCTTCTGTGCTAAAGCATTCCAGAGGTTCGCCAATCTTCAGTTGTGCAAATTTCTCTTTATCTGATTCCTAAATATCTTATACCATCTAGCCAAATGCAAGACTTTTAAGGTCCCGGAGGAGCAAAGGAGCTAACAGATTCTACCAACCCACACCATGGAAGTCATAGAGACATGCAGAATGAAAACAGAATCTTTGAACCAACTGTCCAATTTGACTACCTAAGCTAGTCATTTTGGCCTATTTTCCTCTGAAATTACAGACCAAGATGCCCCACCTACACTAGTCCCACCTGCCTGAGTTTGTCCCCTGTCCCTGTAAATCTTTACTATCCATGTACCTGTCCAAATGTCTTTTAAATATTGTTGTAGTACCTGCCTCAACTACTTCCTCTGGCAGCTCATTCCATATACCCACTATTCTCTGTGTGAAAACATGAAAAAAAAACCAAATTGGTAACTGTGAGAAGTTAGGGAAGAAATTCTGGGGCCTTTGCTGAGATATCTTTATCATTGTTAGCTATGGGGGAGGTATCAGAAGACTCAAGGCTGGCTAATGTTGTACCACTATTTAAGAAGGATTGTAAGGAAAAGCCAATGAGATCTCCAATTTTTCAGTGAAGGAGGCATTTAGTATAGGTTGCAGAGCTGTAGATACATATATGAATGTATATTCAGCAAGGCATTTGACAAGTTTCTGCATGGTTGGCTGCTCTGGAAGGTTGGATCCCATGGGATCCAAGGAGAGCTAGCTGAATGCATAGAAAATATACACAAAAAGTTGGAGTAACTTAGCGGGTCAGGCAGCATCTCTGGAGAAAAAGAGGAGGAGAACTTCCTCAAAGTAGGCATGCCTTGAGGAGATTTTACAGTGGAGTTAGACAAAATGAGGAAGGAAAGTCGGCTTCATGGAAGAAAGCAGAGGGTGATGGTGGAATGTTGTTTTTCAGCCTGGAGGACAGTGACTAGTGATGTGCCTCGGGGTTCAATTCTGGGCCCATTGCTGTTTGTCATCTATATCAATGATTTGGATGCGAAGGTATATGGCTTAATTAACAATTTTGCTGATGACACTGAAGTGGGTGGCATTGCAGTAAGTGAAGATGGTTGTTAAAAATTGCAGCAGGATCCTGATTAGTTGGGCAGGTGGGCTGAAGAATGTTTGATGATACAGAGAAATGTGAGGTGTTGCATTTTGGTAAGACTAGCATGGGCAGGACCCACACAGTGAATGGTAGGGCTCTGGGGAGTGTTGGAGACCAGAGGAATCTAGGAGTGCAGGTACATTGTTCCTTGAAAGTTGTGTCACAGGTAGCTATGGTGGTCAAAAAAGCTTTAGGCACATTGGGTTTCACCAGAGTACTGAGTATAACACGTTGGTGAGGACACATCTAGAGTATTGTATTCAGTTCTGGGCACAATGTTATAGGAGAGATGTTATCAAGCTGGAAAGGATGCACAAAAGATTCACAAGACTGTTGCCACTTGCAAGGATATACAAAATCATGAAAAGACTAGATCGGGTAAAAACAGAACCTGTTGCACAGAGTAGGGGAATTGAGATCCTAGGTTTAAGGTGAGGGGAGACATAGGTTTAAGGTGAGGAGGGAAAGATTTAATAGGCGCCTGAGGGTTAACTATTTCATGCAAAGGATGGTGGGAGTATGAAACGAGCTGTCAGAGTAGTTGAAGCAGGTAGTATTGCAAAGACATGCAAGTTTGTAGGTTAATTAGGTTCAGTAAATTTCCCCCAGTGTATAGATTGTGAAACTGGGATAACATAGAACTCGTGCACGAGTGGGGTAGAAGATTGCAACCTTCACGTGGTCTACCCTGTTTCGACTAATGCAATCAACTCAACGTGCACAAACGGAAGATCAAATAGACCAATTTGTCCAACAACTTTAGGCTGTGCACGCCACATGAAAGAAGAAGTGCACGAATGATTGATGATCAGCATAGACACGGTGGGCCGAAGGGCCTGTCTCCACGCTGTATTTCTAAACTAAACTGAATCTTTAATCTCTGTCTGTAGTGGATATTGACTCTCAATCAGCTTTTCCTTTTTAATACCTGCAGGAAGTTCTGTTCCTATGGTTCTTGCTGGTTTATTTTCATATTGAAATTTCCTGTTCTTTGTCAATTTCTTCTGTTCCAAAATACTCTCTGTCTTCAGGCTTATTGCTTTTCCTGACACTTATAAATGATTTTCTCCTGTTATACATGTTTGGACCACTTCTCCTGTTGTGTTTTAAGTTTTATGCCTTAATGCCACTTTTATTCCATTAATGAACAGCAGTTTATTTCATTCATTGCTGGTGTGACCGTTGTTTGCCCGCTATCAAACCTTTTAAAATGGTTTAGTAATCTACCATAGCTAATCTGTCCCTCATTCCTTCATTGATTCATTCTGATTCAATTGGAAAAGTTTCAGATATTATTCTAAACAATGTAAAATTCTATCATATTTTATTGGTATTTCACTAGGGGCCCCTTTACACAAAAATTATTGATTTGCTCTTTTTCAGTGTGCAATTTGAGAACTCTCACTTCTTCAAGATTTGAGGCACGGTGGCACAGCGGTAGAGTTGCCCCTTACAGTGCCAGAGCCCTGGGTTGGATCCTGACTACCGGTGCTTGTCTGTACGGAGTCTGTACATTCTCCCCGTGACCTGCCTGGATTTTCTCCAGGATCTCCGTTCTCCGGTGCAGGTTTGTAGGTTAATTGGCTTGGTATAATTGTAAATCTTCCCTAGCGTATGTAGGATAGTGTAAATGTGTGGGGATTCCTAGTCGGACCTGGTAATGCTGAAGGGCCTGTTTCCACGCTGTATCTCTAAACTCTAACATCTATTCTGGAATACTATTCTACTCTACTACTCCAAATACTATTGTGGAAATTCATCTTGTGTACATTTTGGAAATTCATCCTCTATATTGAGATTAGAAATTCGATCTACCAAGTGTATATGTAGATCAAAATACTTAATCAATACTGTAATACCATCTTATATTCATTTCACGTTACCTTATTTATACCACATCCACCTTTATAGCTACTATTCGGAGATTATGAACCATTCCCATTAATATATTTTGCCTCTTGCTGCCTAATGAGCTCTACTCAAGTTGATTCCATTATAGATTATCCATGATTTGAGCCAAGATCAACACCCGCCACCTCCCCACCCCCCTCCGCCCCCTCCCCTTGCTTGAAAATGGGTGGTGGGTATTAAGACTCAGTGGCCAGAGCAGGTGGGTGGAACTGGTACATTGACAACATTGTCTGTTCGCAGTTGAAAATCCCCCTGCATCTGGGGGTTTGGAGAGACCATTGGAAGAGAGATCTGCCTCTGGGACAACTCGTGGCCAACAGTTTAGTTCCCATGCGAAGCAGGCAGAACATTGGGGGTTCGAGTCCAACTCCTGGGGCCCCTGCGTCACGTTTAGTTCAGAGATACAGTGCCCTTCGGCCCATCGGGTTACGGTTACTGCTAGGGTTATGGTTAGGGTTAGGGTTAGGGTTTGGGTTAGGGTTAGGGTTAGGGTTAGGGGGTTAGGGTTAGGGTGAGGGGGTGGGGTGAGGGTGGGGGGAGGGGGGGGTGAGGGTGGGGGTAGGGTGAGGGGTAGGGTGAGGGGTGGGGGTGGGGGGGGGGGGGTGGGGGGGGGGGGGGGTGGGGGGGGGGGGGGGGGGGGGGGGGGGGGGGGTGAGGGGGAGAAGGGGGGGGGAAGGGAGGGGGTAGTGGATAAGGGGGAGAGGAGTGGAGCAGGGAGAAGGGAGGAAGGGGGGGGGAAGGGTAGTGGGGAGTGGAGAAGGAGGGATGGAAGCAGACAAATACATCTATAAATAAAACTGAACTACTCAGACATCTTTTCATTTGCACAATTGATTTTATTGTATTAATTTTAATATATTAATGTTTATAATCCGTGCATTGAAGGAAGGATATTTTACAGCCTCAACCCTAACAGGGCATCACCCGCATGACAGCATACGTCAGCGTGTATGTCGTGCAACTTGATGGTTTTACAGCCATCAGTCACTGACGCTCCGCAGTCGCCCAAATGTGTCCCAAGTGGGACAGGCCCACTTTTTACTTTGTTTCCTACCTTTTCAACTTCTCACCCAGATTTGTTTTTGTCTCTCTCCTTCGGGTTTCATTGCTGCCCAGCAAGTTTAAACTCTCCTCAAAATTACAAGCCATTGTGAGTAATGAGTGCAGCCAAGTAAAGTAATAATTTGGGTGGGTCTAACTACTCTGTCAGCTCAACTGGAAAGGGTTCAGACCTGTAGGCAAAAATTGACTTCAAGCATTCATGTTCAAACATGCATTTGTGATATGGAAACACAAGAGACAGCAGATACTGGAACCTTACGCAAAACACAGTGATTCGTGAATTAAGGGGTGCAGAGAATGTAGTCTCCATGGAAAATGGAAAGGGGCGAGGGTGTGGGAAGATGGTGGTGGGATCCCATTGAAGATGGCGCAAATGTCACCAAATTATATGTTGGATGCAAAGGGCGGCATGGTGACGTGTCTGTAGAGGTACTGCCTTACAGTACCAGAGACCCGGCTTTGATCCTGACTATCATAAGGTCATAAGAAATAGGAGTAGAATTAGGCTATTCGGCCCATCAACTCTACTCTGCCATTCAATCATGGCTGATCTATCTCTCCCTCCTAACCTCATTCTCCTGCCTTCTTCCCATAACCTCTGACACCTGTACTGATCAAGTACTCAAGGACTATGGGTGCTTGCTGTATGGAGTTTATATGTTCTCCCCGTGACCTGCATGGGCTTTCTCCAAGATCTTCGGTTTCCTCCCACACTCCAAAAGCATATATGTTTGTAGGTTAATTGGCTTGGTATAAAAATGTAAATTGCCCCTAGTGTGTATAGGATAATGTTAGTGTGCGGGGATCGCTGGTTGGTGCGGACTTGGTGGGCCGAAGGGCCTGTATCTCTAAACCAAACTAAAGTAAGAGTAAGCCATGGCATTAAATAGAACCACAGACTACAATACAATACCGTTTATTGTCATTTGAACCTCAAATGAAGTTCAAACGAAATTTGGTTTCTGCAGTCATACAACAAGAAAAGAACCAAGACACACACCAACACAATTTACACAAACATCCATCATAATGAATCTCCTCCTCACTGTGATGGAGGCAAATTCTTGTCTCTCCCCTGCTCTCCATTCTTCTCCCGATGTCAAAGCCCCCGACGGGCGATGGTAAGTCCTGCGGCCATTTAGGCCGCGCCAGGCAATGTAAGGCCCTGCTCCAGGTCGCCTTCAACCCCGCAACTTGGGCGGGAGAAGTTGCCATTGCGAGAGGTCCGAAAAGCGGTCTCCCACCAGGGACCCGCGAGCTCCCGATGTTACCGTCCACCGGGCCTGCAGCTGGAGCCTCCCGAAGCTCCGGAGTCGGGCCACAGCCGTGCGCCACCACAGCTCTTCACGCTCCGAAGTCGGCCAGCCCCACGATGGTGAGTCCGCAGGCTCCGCGACCAGGTCGTTCCAGTTGGAGGCCGCTCCACGGTGCTAGGCCCCAACGACAACGGAGACCCAACAGGGAAAAGATTGGGTCTCCGGTGCAGGGAAGAGCTTTAAAAGTTTACCCCCCCCTCCGCCCCCCCATACATACACAGTTAAAAACAATAAAAAACACTACAAACTATACACTCAACGGGACAAAAAATAAAAAAAGACTGCAGAGGCCGCTGCAAAGTCGGTCGTGCAACCTCACACGTGTGGTAGGGAGTTAACATATTTTAAAAATGTTCATTTTTAACAGCTTTTTATTAATTTTGTTTTTCTCCAGAGTATTCAAAATTTCCCTTCCTGGTCTGGAAAAGAGTTTTGTATTAACAGAAGTGCATCAATTCTCACAAATGATTTATTTTTATTAGGCAAGAAGGCTGTGACCTGGTCTTCTGACTCCACAGGGGATGTTTTATACAGTATGTTTTTTTTAAGTTCTACTGCCATGGATGAAGCACGTACATGGGAGAATAATATTTTCAGAGGACATAAACCACAATAATGCCAGGTTGATGTGCACCCAGCCACGAGTTCATTAAGTAGTTTATCCAAATAAACAAACGTCTCCTAGTCATACATCACGCGTGTAAGTCTTAACCAAGTAGGTTTTATTTTATCAGACCATTATTACACAGGAACACTGGAACAGAACAGAAATAGGACGTGTAGTCCCTAAATCCTGTCTACCCCTTCAGTGAGGTCCTGACTAATCTGTGTGCTAATCTGTTCATCCATTGCCCACCATCTTTATATAAAGGGTCAGGGTCAAATTATTTATTTCATTTATACAATTAGTTGAACCTCGGTCTACTCTTTTATGTTGGAACAAGTTCCACACTTCTCTCATTTTCGTCTGTAGGAAGTATTTACTTGTGTGTTGAATAGCCTGCCTTCGAACCTTACCCTCTCAACTTGTGGAGAATGTTTGTATTTAACTGATTGCATCCTCTAAAACTAACAGAGACCTCAATGTAATCACCTCTTAACAATTTATATTGAAGAGAACGAAAACCTCCATGAGATAACCTTGACCTTTGAATACTGGTAAAACAAGTGAATCTGGACTGTGCCACACTGCTTCTCAGATCCATTTTATTTTATTCTAATATCATTTCAATGGTTAAGATGCTCAGAGTATGTGGTACTTTAAATGTGATATACACAGGGCTTTGTAGAGCTACGGCAATACTTCCCTCAGCCTATAGAGTTATACAGCATGAAAGCTGGATTTGGGCTGCAGAGTCAGTGCAAACCATTACCCATGAACACTAAATTATTTCATTTACAATCTCAGATTCAGATTTTAATTGTCATTGTCAGTGTACAGTACAGAGACAACGAAATGCATTTAGCATCTCCTTTGAAGAGCGACATAGCAAACGATTTTGAATTAAAAAAATAAATAATAAGTGTCCTAATCTATTTGAATTATTTTGTTTCTAACCTAATTTATTCCCACACCCAGAATCTCTCCCACACAGAAGAGTCACCCGGAGAACTCATCCCTGATTCTGTCACTTACCTAAACATTGGGAGCAATTTAGTGTAGCTTATTTACCCACCAGGTCTTTGGGATGTGGGAAGTAACCAGCAAACCCAAGTGGTCACAGAGAGAAAGTGAAAACTTCACACTGACATTACCCAAGGAACCTCCCCTGGAGCAGTGAGGCAGCACCACCAGCTGCTATGTCACAATGCCATCTGCCCAATGGTTATAAAAACCCTATATGTTATTATTTAATATTAATTATTAGTTACTTTTTAAAAAATCTGGCTACTTCATTGCAATTATCTGTGTACATTATCACTTTCTTGGACAACTGTTTCTAGATTTGAGTTTATCTTTGGTTTAAAACAGTATCTGCAGTTGCTTCCGACATATTGTTTCTAGATTTGCTCTATTTAATGAAAAAATCAGCCTTGCCTTTCATCCAGAGTAAATAACTGCACACATAACTACATTAAAATCGATATGCCGCAGCTATTCCTACAGCACTAACATATTCAATGACTGCATTACAAGACAATTTATTTTTGGGTCAAGATTAAGAAGAGAAATTCTGGCCGTGAATTTCCACACAGAAGCTCACACAACACGGCATCAACTCTGGTGGAGCCACAAGAGAACAAAAATCAGCAAAAGTGTGAAGGTGGAAATGGAACTGCTGAAATCAAATTCTCAATAAATAGTGGAGATTTGAGAATGATGACTTGCATGGTCTTTCACCAATTCTCTACATCAGAAACACATGGAGATGAACTCGGTGGCGTAGCAATAGAGTTGCTGCCTTCCAGCGCTTAAAACGCCAGAGACCCGGGTTTGATCCTAACTATGGGTGCTTGTCTGTATGGAGTTTGTACGTCCTCTCCGCGACCTATGTGGGTTTTCTCCAAGAACTTCAGTTTTTATCCCACACTCCGAAGATGTACAGGTTTGTAGGTTATTTGTCTTGGTATACATGTAAAAACATTTATTCCTAATGTCTGACAGTGTTAATGTGCAGGGTTTGTTGGTCGGTGCGGACTCGGTGGGCCGAAGGGCCTGTTTCCGTGCTGTATGTCTAAACTAAACTAAACTAAACTCATTGGAGGTTCTCCTGACTGGCTGCTATGATTCTGGCAGAAGATGGGCAGAATCACCTCATTCAAAATATGTCAGAAAGTTTGCAATTGTTGATTGGAGAAAATTAAAAGTCTTTGTTTTTCAAGACTCAAAAGTCCTTTTTCGTGTCACAGCTTTATTAATTGTTTTAACAGATCTCAGCAGGAACGAGCTAGAAATACTATCATTTTTAATCTGGGGAGGTTGCATGGGGATTGTTTGGATGTGATGCATGGCATGTACTCTACAGTTGGATTGTCCTGCTCACTATTTGAGTCATTGTTTATGCCCATGTTAGTAAGTTGCCTCTGATTAACTTTGGATATCATAGAGTAATACAATGTGGAAACGGGTCCATCGGCAATCTGGAAGTGGTGGCCGGCGCTGCCTGACAGTCCGTCGTTTTTTTTCTTTTTTGTTGTTTTCTTTTTAGATAAATTTTAGTTTATTAGGTTGTGTATGTGTGTGGGGGGGGGGGGGAGAAACACGTTTTTGGTCTCTTCCTTCGGGGGGGTACGACTTTTTCTTGTCGTATCCCCCGTCTCCGTCTGCGCTGAGGCCTAATGGCGGAGCTGGCGGCCTCCAACTGCGACCGACCTCGAGGCTCCGGAGGCAGAGCCAGCCAGGACTTACCAGCGTGAGGCCAACTTCGGGGCTGTGGCGGCATTCCGGCGGGGGTCCAGCTTTCGTAGCTGTGGCGGTACCGGCGTTCCAGCGGCGACCTGAATTCGGAGGCTCGGCCACGGGCCCAGTGGACGACATCGTCAGGAGCTCGCAGGTCACAGGTTGGTGACCTGTTTTTCCGGAGCTCCCGCAACAACAGCTTCGTCCACTGGACTGGAGGGCGGGCTTCGGCAGCTTTGACCACCCCGGGCCGCGGAGTTTGAACCGGCCCATTCGCGGAGCTCGGATTCAGCTGCGGGACTGACTTACTTACCATCACCTGACGGGGTCACTACATCGGAAGCCTGGATCGCCTCAGTGCAGAGGGAGAACAAGGAGGGAAGAGACAAAGACTTTAAGACTTTTGCCTTCCATCACAGTGAGGAGGTGTCTGGTGAACTCACTGTGGTGGATGTTAAATTTGTGTTTATTGTGTGTTTTTGTTATTTTATTATATGTATGACTGCAAGGCACGAAATTTCGTTCAGACCGAAAGGTCTGAATGACAATAAAGGATCAATTCAATTCAATTCAATTCAACTTGCCCACACCAGCCAACAATGTCCCAGCTACACTAGTCCCACTTGCCTGTGCTTTGTCCATATCCCTCCAAACCTGTCCTATCCTTGTACCTGTCTAACTGTTTCGTAAATGATGGGATAGTCCCAGCCTCAACTACATCATCTGGCAGCTTGTTTCAGACACCCACCACCCTTTGTGTGTAAAAGTTACCCCTCGGATTCTTATTAAATCTTTTCCCCTTCACCTTGAACTTATGTCCTCTGGTCCTCGATTCCCCTACTCTGACACCCACCTGCAATCTTTCACAGCCATCTTCACTATCTGCATCACCACTCACTTTTGTATCATCAGCAAACTTGCTAATCTTGCCCTGTATGTTCTCATCCAAATCATTGATGTAGACGACAAACAGTAACGGGCCCAGCACTGAACCGCTAGTCACAGGCCTCCAGTTCGAGAAGCAACCTTCCACGATCACCCTCTGCTTCCTTCCAAGGAGCCAATTTGCTATCCATTCAGCTATCACTCCTTGGTTCTCAAGTGATCTAACCTTCCAGAGCAGACTACCATGCAGAACCTTGTCGAGCACCTTACTGAAATCCATGTAAACAACATCTACAGCTCTGCCCTCATCAACCTTTTAAGTCACGTCTTCAAAAAATTCAATCAAATTTGTGAGATACGACCTCTCATGTACAGACCCATGCTGACTATCCCTAATCAGCCCTTGCCCATCCAAATGCCTGTATAAACTATCCCTGAGAATACTCTCCAGTAACTTTACAACTTCAGATATTAGGCTCGCTGGCCTATAGTTCCCAGCATTTTCCCTGCAGCCCTTCTTGAAGAGCGGCACAATATTTCCCACCCTTCAATCTTCCGGCACCTCTCCTGTATTTAAGGACGACTCAAAATTTTTCAACCAGGGCTCCTGCAATTTCCTCTCTAGTTTCTCGCAATGTCCTCAGATATATCAGATCAAGCCCTGGAGATTTGTCTACCTTTATACACGACAGTACCTTCAGTACTTCTTCGACAGTAATACTGACTGCTCTCAAGACACTTCCATTGACTGCCCCAAGTTCCTCCGTCTTGCTGTCTTTCTCCTCGGTAAATACAAATACTAATTTCCTTGCCCATCTCCTATGGCTCCACACAGGTGGCTGCTTTGATTCTTGAGAGGTTCCACTCTCTCTCTAGTTACCTTTTTCCCTCTTGTGTATTTATAAAATCTTTTGGGAGAAAATGGCGGCGGCGGCGGGAGATTCAAATTGACAACGATCCCTTACAGCGAGTCGGCTTCAACTGCTTCATTTGCCGACTGCGGTATATTGCCATCCTGGACGAGGTCAGGACCTATCACCTGACGAGGGACCACTGGAGGGTCGCTCCGGTTACGGTGGTCTGTGGTGTTTTTTGGCCGTTTTCGGCCGTGGAACGATCGTCGCCCTGCGGCCTATACTGCTAGCTGCTAGCCGCTAGAACCGCTAGAACCCTGCACGCTGCCCGGAGAGGACGCTGGCGTTGACTGTTCGCCGCTTCTCTGACCGCCGTTCCCCCCCCCCCCCTTTTTGTTACCTGTTACCTACCTGCCTGTCTGTTACCTGCCTGTGCCTGTGCCTGTGCACCATCGATGCTGGACAACCTCTCTACATCTGCACTGCTGGACAACCTCTCTGCACCAGTGACTGCTGGATCCTCTCTGCACCCTCATCGCTGGACTACCTCTACACCTGCTCTGCTGGACAACCTATCTGCTCCCTCAATGCTGGACACCTCGCTGCATCTGCACTGCTGGACAACCTCTCTGCTCCCTCACTGCTCGACACCTCGCTGCACCCGCTCTGCTGGACAACCTCTCTGCTCCCTCACTGCTCGACACCTCGCTGCACCCGCTCTGCTGGACAACCTCTCTGCACCCTCACTGCTGGACACCCCTCTTCACCTTCTCTGCTGGACATCTCTCTGCACCCTCACCATCAGAGACAACCTCTCTGCTGCTTGGGCTCCTCATCATGCTCAAATATTCAACTCTACAAATGACTGGTTTCTTCAACAACCACATCCCATCCTGCATCCAAGTCATTAAACAGCTTAGACTTCCACGTCGACCCCGTTTCATCCACAGAGGCTCTCGGCGCAGGCTTGTTTACTTCAACCACGGACATTCCATTCCATCCATCTGTTCACTACCACGCTCTACCCCCCCTCCACCGCGTCACCCCCCACCCCAGCTGACCGCACGCACTGTCAACCGGGACAACCACAGATCTCTCCAGCCTGCCCCCATCCCTCCACCCTCCCATAATGCCAACTTTGCCCTCCTCAACACCAGGTCGCTCAACAACAAAGCCCTTGCCCTCCATGAACTAATCCTTGACAACACTCTGGACTTCCTTCTGCTCACTGAGACCTGGCAACAACCCAATGTCTTCTTCTCCCTCAATCAAGCATCCCCACCTGGATTTAATTACATTTCCAAACCCCGCCCCTCCCGCCATGGAGGTGGCCTCGCTGTTATTTTCTACCAGAACTTTCATATCACTGAACTCACCCTCCCCCAGTAGCATCATTTGAATTCCTCGCCTACAAAACCCTTTCCTCCATGACAGTCATCCTCATTTACCGGCCACCTAAACCAAACCCCTCCTTCCTATCTGACTTCACTGAATTCCTCACACTTGCCTCACCCCTCTCCCCACTTCTGCTGCTACTTGGTGGCTTAAATATTCACATGGACTCCCCCACCTGCAAGCTCACATCTGAATTTGCCTTTTTACTTGGCAACTTCTCTCTCACTCAGCATGTCACCTTTCCCACCCATGACAAAGGTCACATCCTTGACCTGGTCTGCTCCACAAATCAACCGGTACTCGACCTCCATCCATGCCTCTTCCCCCTCTCTGATCATAAGCTTATACGGTTCACCATCCCTTCTCCGACACCTCGCCCCCGCTTCCTCCGAGAAATCACCTTCCGTAATCTAAAATCCATTGATCCCCACCATCTCTCTGACCTGCTCTCCACCACTCTCCCTCTGGACTCAACCCATATCTCACCTGATGATCTCACAAACCATCTTAACTCCACCTTGTCTACCTCCCTTAACACTATGGCCCCCCTCAAAACAAGAACCGTAACTTTCAACACATCTTCACCCTGGTACACACCTGCACTTCGTAAACTGAAACAGACTGGTCGCCGACTTGAACGACTCACAAAGAAATCATCTCTCACAGTCCACCTTGAAGCTTACAAACTCCACCTCACTGACTACAAAGATGCCCTCATTGCTGCAAAATCTGCCTACCTCTCCTCCATATTCACCGACCCCTGCCTAAACCACAGAACCCTCTTCTCCACAGTGGGCAACCTCCTCAAGCCACGAGCAAACACTCTTCCTACCTCTACTCCGGATCTCTGCAACTCATTTCTCCACTTTTTCGCTGATAAAATCAGCACCATCTATCAATCTTTATCCCCTGTACCCGACTACCCAGCATCTACTCCACCACCTACCAAGGCCCCTCCTTTCAACATCTCCACTGACCTCCTTACCCCTCCTCCACACTGCTTCCTCTCTCAGTTTGACCTGGTCACCCCTACTGAAATCTCCAAACTCATCAGCTCTTCCAAACCCACTACCTGCACCCTCGACCCTCTCTCCACTCCCCTGCTGAAGTCCTGCCTCCCCGTTCTCTGCCCCTACCTCACTAATCTCTTCAACTCCTCATTGTCCCAAGGAATTGTCCCCTCCGCTTTCAAAACTGCTGCTGTCACACCAATCTTAAAGAAACCTGATCTTCATCCCTCCTCTCTCATTAACTACCGCCCAATCTCAAACCTCCCCTTTCTTTAAAAAACCCTGGAGCGTATCGTTGCATCGCAACTTCATTCCCACCTCTTTGCGTATAACCTACCTGAACCCCTCCAATCTGGCTTTCGCCCCCTCCATAGCACAGAAACTGCCCTCCTCAAAGTCCTCAACGACCTCCTCACCTCTGCTGACACTGGTTCCCTCAACATCCTCATCCTCCTCGACCTGAGCGCAGCCTTCGATACAGTGAACCACAACATCCTGCTCAGCAGACTCAAAGACCTCGGCATTGAAGGCTCTGCACTCAGCTGGCTCCGTTCCTACCTTTCCAACAGATCCCACTTCATCTCTCTCCACAACCACACCTCTGCTACAGCCACAGTCACTCAAGGCGTTCCCCAATGCTCCATACTCGGCCCCTTCCTCTTCATCATCTACATCCTCCCCCTTGGTCAGATACTCCGCCACTTCAACCTGGACTTCCACTGTTACGCAGATGACACCCAGATCTACCTCAGCACCAAATCCCCCCACAACCCCCCCCCCCCCCCAAATCCCCTCCCACATCCACTCCTGTTTGTCAGCTATAAAAACCTGGATGCAACATAACTTCCTCAAACTCAACAGCGATAAGACAGAATTCCTCCTCATAGGTTCCAAAGCCCCACTCAGCAAAATCAATAACCCCACTCTCACCATCGACGGCACCACTGTCTCCCCATCTCCCCAGGCCCGCAACCTTGGTGTGATCTTTGATTCCACCCTCTCCCTTGAACCTCACATCCGCCATGTCATTAAAACCTCCTTCTTTCATCTCCGCAACATCGCTAAACTCAGACCCTCTCTCACACCTCCCGCTGCTGAAAGACTCATCCATGCCTTCATCTCCTCCCGATTGGACTATTGCAACTCACTTCTCCTTGGCATCAGCTCCACCTACATCAACCGACTCCAACTGGTTCAGAACCCAGCCGCCCGACTCATCACCCACACCAAATCCTGGCATCACATCACTCCAGTCCTCAAACAACTTCACTGGCTTCCCATCTCCCACCGGATCACCTACAAAATCCTGATCCTCACCTACAAAGCCCTCCACCATCTGGCCCCCCCATATCTCACTGACCTCCTCTTCCCCTACCAACCCTCACGGTCCCTCAGATCCACATCAGCCAGACTCCTCTCCATCCACAAGTCCAACCTCCACAGTTTTGGGGACAGAGCCTTCTCCAGGGCAGCTCCCAGGCTCTGGAACTCCCTCCCCCAACTGATCTGCAATTCCGTGTCCCTCACCATCTTCCAGTCCCGCCTCAAGACCCATCTCTTCACCTCTGCCTATCCTTAGCCCCACGTCCCCCTCCCTTTTCATCTGTGCATGAATTGCCTCATATTGTGTTTTGAATTGAATTCTGTCTTTAATTTGTGTACTAGTCATGTCTCTACTATTTATTTCATTCCCCTTACATGCTTTTCCTCTACCTGCTAAATGCTTGTAAGGTGTCCTTGAGACTCTTGAAAGGTGCCCATAAATAAAATTTATTATTATTATTATTATTGTCCTTAATGCTACCTGCCAGAGCTATCTCCTGGCCCCTTTTTGCCCTTCTGATCTCCTTTAGTTTACTCCTTAGTTCCTGAAACTCCTCCATGGATGCACTTGATCGAAGCTGCCTATACCTGTCCCATCCATCCTTTTCCAACATTTGCCTGCTTTCCCATCATTCTAATGGGGCCAAACATATCCTGAGCTTTTGTCAGCACACATTTAAAAACATCCCACTTGGCCGATGTTCCTTTCCCCTCTAATAACCTGCTCCAGTCAACTTGAGTGAGACCTTCTCTCATCCCCTCAAAGTTGGCCTTACCCCAGTCGAGCATTTTAACACGTTGAACCTCTCCGTCCCTAATCATAACTATCTTAAACCTAATCAAACTGTGGGCACTTGTCCCAAAACGCTCCTCCACAAACACTTCATTAACTTGCCCTTCCCAATTTCCCAATACTAGATCCAGCGTTGCCCTCTCACTTGTGGGGGCCTCCACATTCTGCTTAAGAAAACTCTCCTGAACACTTTTGAGGAATTGCACTCCATCTGAACCCTTCACACTATGATTTTCCCAGTCTATATTGGGAAAGGTAAAATCCCCTACTACAACAACCTTATTTGACCTGCAGCTGTCTGCAATCTCCCGGCATATTTGTTCTTCTAATTCCCGTTGACTATTCGGGGATCTATGTAGTACACCCCCAACAAAGTGATTATCCCATGCTTGTTCCTCAGCTCCACCCATATAGCCTCACTAGACGAACCGTTCGTAATATCAACTCTGAACACAGCCGTGACATCATCCTTAACCAGCAATGCAACACCCCCCCTCCCACTCCTCCTTTCCCCTCACCCCTGTCTCTCCTGAAGCTCCTGTACCCCGGAACATTGAGCTGCCAGTCCTGCCGCTCCAATAACAAAGTTTCAGTCATGGCTACAACGTCCCAGTCGCTCGTAACTATCCATGCCCTAAGCTCATCTGCCTCACCCGTCACGTCCTTTGCATTAAAATACTTGCAGTTTAACCAACCCTCCTTCCTCAATCTCCGCCTTTCACCTGCCTATCCTGTCCACTAACATATCGCACACTAGCCTCCATACCAACGTCCAGTCTCTCACATGCCTCTGCCCTGTACCAGATCCCACCCCCCCGCCAAACTAGTTTAAACCCACCCAAGTGTATCCTTCTCAAAATGTGGAGGCAAGGAGGGTCATCTGCATATGGTTAGATTTTACAATGGTAAACTTGGTGATAGGACATTGAAAACGGGGAGATCTAATGTGGCAGACCACGTGACACAGATTCAAATCACTTCAGTGTACTGTTAGTGCCTACACAGCCAGTCTGGCTATTGATGTGATCTGGAGGGTTGGATCTATTAGATGACTCACTATTATCATTAACAAACCAATAATATGATAGGGAACATCTGGTGAAACATTCCTTTGACTGGAAGAATCTCATTGGCTTGTTTTTAGTTTACACTTCAACAGAAACTGAAAATAACCGTAATAAACTCACAGTCCATAATAGAATCAGAGAGTTGTATGTAGGAGTAACAATTTATTAGAAAGAATAGATTAGTGGATAAAACACATTTTATTTGTGTGATTTGAAGTATTTGGGAGTAATTTTAACTCATCCTGCTCAGCAGGAACAAGACATTGGGGCACCCAAAATGGTGCAGGGAATCCCAGGATAGACTTGTAGGCACTTCAGCATGTTCGCAGTGACTGTGGTAAGGGGAATTTGGGTGCTGATGTCAAGGAGAGGTAACAGTGTTACTGGAGAATATGCCCTCTTTATTCAATGAACATAAAGCTGGTCATGTACAAGTTATGTTGTAACTCAGAGCCTTTCAGCTATATTAAGTCCAAAAACTGTAATATTTTGCTGTTTTCCATCCCATCAAACAGAATGTAGACAAAAGTGCTGGAGAAACTCAGTGGGTTCAGCAGCATCTATGGAGCGAAGGAAATAGGCAAAGTTTCGGGCCGAAACCCTTCTTCAGAGTAAGAAGGTCCGAAACGTTACCTATTTCCTTTCGCTCGATAGATGCTGCTGAACCCGCTGAGTTTCTCCAGCACTTTTGTCTACCTTCGATTTTCCAGCATCTGCAGTTCCTTCTTAAACACTTTGTCAAACATCAAACAGAATAATTGGAATCATGAAATTAAGTATACTTTATATCTATTATTCCCCCATTTTGTGCAAGTAAGATTACATAGTATCATTTGGTTTGTCAGTGCTAATTAGTTGTAAATAGTAAGAAATGTAAGCTTTGTTTTGCAAGAAATCATACTGTAGGTTCCTAAGTTCATAAGTTATAGGAGCTGACCTAGGACATTTGGCCCATCGTCCACTCTGCCATTCAATCCTGGCCGATTTATCTTTCCCTCTCAACCCAGTTCTCCTGTCTTCTCCCCATAACCTTTGACATCCTTTGTGAGGGTCAATCTGTCAATCACTGTTTTAAAAATACCCAATGACTTGGCCTCCACAGCCATCTGTGCCAATAAATTCCACAGGTTCACCACCCTCTGACTATAGATATTTCTCTTCTCCTTTTCAAAGGTATGTCCTTTTAGCCTGAGGATGTGCCCTCTGGTCCTTGCTCTTCCACTAGTGCAGTGGTTCCCAACCTTTTTTTGGCCATGCCCCACCTAATCACCTCTAAAATCCTGATGCCCCCCGCCCCCCCCATGTGGTGATATATAATTATTATCATTTAAAAAGTGAACTCCGTTTCAGCTGAAGAAGCTTAAAACGCCAATACCTTGGATTGCTTTCCCTTGAGAGAAAATGGAAACGAAATAGATATTATACGGGTAACTTAGCAAAAGCTCTTTGAATCACATTTCTAAATCCAATTCAATGAATAAGGTTCTCCCATGACCTCGCGCGCTTCGTGCAACGTGCATGAAGAGCGATGGCGCGGTGATTATGTAATAACTACACAATAAAGACCTTTTTTACCCAAAAAAAATTATTTACTCAAAATAACATCTGAAACATAAACTACATATGTTTACCTGATGGAACATCCAAAAAAATAAAAATCGAAAATTTGGACCCAGACCTCCTCAGTCGCGCTCAATTGCCCCCCTTAAAAATCAAATTGCCCCCCTGTGGGGCGTACGCCCCACGTTGGGAACCACTGCACTAGTGGAAACATCCTTTCCATGTCCATTCTATCCAGGCTTTTCACTGTTCGGTAAGCTTCAATGAATCCCCCCTTATCCTTCTAAACTCTAGTGAGTACAGGCCCAGTGCGACCAAATGCTCAGCATACGTTAACTCAATCATCACTAGGATAACTCTCGTAAACCTCCTCTGGGCCCACTAAAACGCCAGCACATCCTTCCTCAGATATGGAACCAATAACAGCTATCAGCGTAGGCCAGTGAGTCATGCCAGACGAGGGGTGCTAAAACATTTTTGTGTGGCGCGCCAATGATTATCTTGGATGTGGGCCTGTTGCAACAAGATTTGGAAGTGCTGGAGGGCCATGGTGCTGGTCTGCTCGAACAGTGAAGTTGTTTTCACTGTGGAAAAAATATCATAAGCAGACTAACAATACACACACTGAGTGTTGAACATTAATAGCCTGGTGTGATTGTTTAGTACATGAATATTGTGAGCCAACATGTCTGTTCCTGTGCTGTATTGTTCTATGTATATGAAGAAATTCTGTCAGCACCAAGAGTTTTGGTGCGATCTTTTGGTTCTCACAGAATTTTCTAATGTTAAACTAATCTCCTCTGCCTGCATGTCATAGAGTCATACAGCATGGAAATTGAGCCTTTGGCCCAACTTGCCCACAGCGACCAACATGCCCAACTACACTAGCTCCACTGCATTTGGCTTAGGCCCATACCCCTCTAAACTTATCCTATCCATGTACCGATCCAAATGTTTTTTAAATGTTGTGACTGTAACTAGCTGAACTATGTCCCCTGGCAGTTGTTCCATATACCTACCACCCTTTGTGTGAAAATGTTGCGTTCAACATTCTGGTAAATCTTCTCTGCACCTTTTCCAGCATGACATCTTCATCTTTCCTATAACAGGGTGTTTAAAACCAAAAACAATACTCCAAATGTGGCCTTGCCAATGTTCTGTACAACTAACATAGACTCCCAGCTTCTATATGTGATCTATATTCCTCCATTCATTGTTTATTCATATTTCTATCCAATGCCTGTTTAATAATCCACTATATTGTCTGCCTCCATCACCATCCATTGCAGCACATTCCAGGCACTCACCACTCTGCAAAATAATCGTGCCCTTACATATCTCATAGAACATGTCGAACATGAAGCCAAGTCAAACTGATCCCATCTGCCTGTGTCCACCCCATTCCCTGCACTTCCATGTAACTATCTAAAAACCTCTTAAATGCCACGATCGTATCTGCCTCTACCAAAGTGACAGTGCTTTCCAGGCTCCCAGTACTCTGTGCAAAATCCTCTAATGTTGGAACTCTGACGTTCCAGAGAAAAACAATCCAAGTCTATCCAACCTCTCTGTGGAAGAAAATATTAATATCCTTTCTTACTTAATTTTGATTGGAATTGAACAAGGTAACGAAAGGGTGTGTAGATGTGATTATTGGCATTCTCGTTGACCAGGTGTATAAGAGGCCGTGGGAATTGGCAAAGTAAGATTAGACGTATTACCTCTTGTCTAGGAATGTGTTGAAGGGTGGATGGTAAATGTAAACATGAAATATTAGACGGAGATAAGGAAGCTTGTTTTTCTCAGCAGTGTGTTACAGTAGACCACCCTCGCCCCCTACCGCTAGTAGCGTGGATACGTTATAGTAAATGGGGGGGGCTTATAATTGGCTCAGAGAGGGGATGATGGTGCGGTCCATCTTAAAGGTGAGATAGAATAATGTCAAGATGCCCTTGTATTGTGTTTGACTTGTATTAACCATCTGGTGTTGACTAAGATTGACATAAACAAAAAATATTTAATGACTAATGAAATAATTGGTACCCATGTAGTAGGTAGTATATTTTCATATAGTTGTATCTAATTAAAAAAATGTTGTTTACTGCACAATATAACTGTTGACTAATTCTGCAATTAAGTCAGAGAACTGGTGAGCAGATTACTGCTGCCATCTCTCCATGACATCATGCAATAAAGTCTCTTGAAGCAAACCTGTGAAGTCTCCGCTTTTCATTGTCCTTTAATTTCCTCTCTAAATTAATTTCTTCCATACTCTCTCTGTAACTGGATCCCTCTAATCCAGGCAGCATTTGATAAATCACCCTCTAAAAAGACTCCACATCTATCCAGTAATGGGGCGACCAGGACTGCAAGCAATACACCAAATGTGACCTAACCAAAGTCTTATACAGCTACATCATGATTTCCTGACTCTTATATTCAATACCCCTCCCTAGCAATGAAGGCAAGCGTACCATACAACCTTTTTTTTTTTTAAATCACCCGAGCTACTTGTGCTGCCACCTTCAATGAGCTATGAACTTGGACTCCGAGCAAGCTCAGAGAATTGCTAAGGACAAACTGCACCCCCTCCACATACACCTGGATCTCCTGCCATCAGGCAAGAGATATCGCAGCATCAAAGACCGGACTACAAGACTGCTAAACAGCTTCCTGCCACAGGCTGTGAGGCTGCTAAACAGTCACTCTGTACTCACAGTCACATGATTCTGAGGCTTGGCACGGACACTTTAATAACTGGCACTGGCCAATTTAATAACTGGCACTGGCCACTCAAATCAGCTGCCGCGGACATTTTTATGATTGGTTTTACTATTTTAACGTTGTTGTTTTACCTGCTTTTAACTATTTATACTGTTCCATCAGGGACTGGATTGTTTTTAGTGTTATTATGTGGGAAATGTTTTAAATTTCATGTGCGATGTTCCGGTATTCCCTGGGAAATGTCTTTTCATTTTGCACTGTACAACTGTTGCTTGCAAGATGACAATAAAGGTTGATTGATTGAAGATCCCTCTGCACTTCAATTCTGTTTAAGGAGTTCTTGCCATTAACTGTATACTCTCTCCATTGGCCCGCTCCCTGCCATGGCTGCCCTCCACCGCACACGGTGTCTGAGATGGGCTGGGAAAATCATTAAGGACCCCTCACACCCCAACCATGGACTGTTTGCCCTCCTCCCATCAGGGAGGCGGTACAGGAGCCTCAGGTCTCGCACCAGCAGGCTGAGGAACAGCTTCTTCCAAAATACCATTACCCTGCTGAACTCACAGGCCCGATGCTAGGGTATCTTTTATACCCTTTTATCTGTATATATTTATTTGCCTATGTATTAGATCAATTATATCCACATTGTACATATTGTTTTAACCAGTATTTTACTACTTTGCACTCTGATTAGATGCTAAACTGCATTTTGTGGTACCTGTACGTGTATTTGTGCAATGACAATAAAGTTGAATCTAATCTAATCTAATCTTATATACAACCTCATAAACTGCAACACTTGCATGGGTTAAACTCCATCTGCTAGTTCTCTGCTCATTTCTGCATCTGATCTATATTTCACGTATCTGACAGCATTCATCGCTATCTGCATCTCCTCCAATTTTAGTGTCATCAGCAAACTTACTCACCAACAGTTCTACATTTACATCTAGGTCATTGATATACTGTACATCTCAAACAGCAGAGGTCCCAGCACAGATACTAAAGGTATTCCATTGATCTCAGACCTCCAGCCAGAATATCCAAGTTCCACCACAACCCTCTGCCTTCTATGAATAAGCCAGTTTGAAATCCATACGACCAAGTCACCGTGTATCCTGTAATCTTAATCTTCTGGATCAGCCTACAATGTGGGACCTTATAAAAAGCTTTACTAAAATCCATGTATGCACCAACCACCGCCCTACCTTCATCAATATCTTTTGTCACCTCATCAAAAAGACAATTGACTCGGTTAGTAAGACACGACCTAGTAAGATACAAAGCCAAGCTGGCTGTCCCTAATTAGCCCATTCTCTTACAAAGATCTCCTCTAAATTAAAGCAATGCACTGAATGTTTTGACATTTCCACCTCTGGCTGTCTACCCTAAAGGGCCTGTCCCACTTAGGCGACTTTTTAGGCGTGTGCAGGAGACTGCGCTCACGAGGAGTTCCCGCATTCTGGGAACTAGTCGCGGCCTCAGTATGGTCGCCGCTAATTTTTCAACATGTTGAAAATTTTTCTGCGACCAAAAATTGGTCGCCACGGAGAAAATCGATAATCCTGTAATCGTAGGTGCAGTTGTAGTGGGGTCGCCATGTAGTTATGGGTTGTCGAGGTAGTCGTAGGTAGTTTTAGTTAATCGCCTTTGCTGACCGGGCATTTTCATTGACTCATTGAAGAAAAAAAACGTAAGCACGAGTTTTCAGAACCAAGGATAACCGACCGGTCTTGTTAAATGCCCGCCAAACTTCACAGCAGTGTATCTTTGGCTTATTAAAAGTTGTCTGGCTTCTTAAAAGTGTCTCCTTCTCCCCCCCTTCTCCCCTCCCCCCCTCTTTTAAAGGACTTACCGTACACTGTGCTAGCCATCTTAACCTTCCTGTTCATCGCGGCGTGTGTCTGTATCACCTTGGCTTTGCACCGTGTGAATTTCATACAGCGCTCCTCTGCTTGCCCTGACCCCCGCCTTTGCGATGTGTGTGTGTGTTCCACATTGACTGTTGCCATTCCAGTTCCCGGTTTTTCAAGCGAGTGCGTGAACTTGGCAGTCGCAGGCAGTCTGCCTAAGTGGGACAGGCCCTTTACTATGCTTCATAATTTTATATATTTCTCTTTCTCTCAGCTCTCCACCCATCCACACACTCACCTTTGACGGTCAAGAGAAAACAATCCAGGGTTATTCTGGTAAATCTCATCTGCACAAACTGCTCTATTGCAAAGGCAGTACAGAGGAAAGAAGCATCTAAGTCTGGGACCAAGTTTTTGTTGTGAGGTGGGGGTTGTTGAGGTCTAAGGGGAGTTGGTGGAGTCTAGGGCGAGTTGCAGAGGAGAGAGGATTGGTGGTCAGAGATGGGGATAGGTCACAATAGTCTAGTGAAATACAAGAAAATAACTTTCTGCAGGATTATCATTTGGATATAGTATTAGAAATACTAACTTGTCTCCAAGAGTAAATAAACTAGAAAAGGGTATGTAGAGTATTTGTTGTCTCTTCCCACCTTTTGGGAGCATCTGAATATTAATCACGTGTATGTTTCCCATGATTCACTGTACATTTATTTTAAAATAACCTAATAAATTAATCAAATGCCGTATAAAAATATTCAATAAATATTTAATGGTTTATTTTTAAGATTCACTGCTTGGTTTGTAAACCGTCGAAGTGGATCAACTGCCTTTTGCCGACCACTCGATTTAATTTAGGGAAAATTAGTCCCAAGTGTTCCACCATGTTAAAAAACTTCATTAATTGGTGACTATATTAACATTTAAATTTAAACTAAGCATTAAATAATGTATATTTAAGTACTGTATAATAAGGCAAAAAATATGCTCATTCTTAATAGTTCCCAGTGCAACAAAATATGAACATCACTTCGGGCTATATTTTCACCCCTTCTGTAATATAAGCAAAAATGTATTTGTGACTGCAGGCATATAACTGACCTTCATTTTTAATTGTTTTGCTAACATAAGTTTGAAGGAAATTTTAACGTTGATATTTTATGTTTTTAACTGATACAATAATCTTAATCTGTTATAGCAATCTGTACACTGGGTCTAAAATACTTAATAGTAATGACTTGGGGGTAGAACCGGCAATGGACAAGTTGGCAATTAACCTGAAACCCATGGGACCCCCCCTTGCTTAGCTTAGTTCGCATTTATCCATTTGTATCCAGAATATTTTAAAGATCGGCTTTTCTCCACCATCCAATCCATCATTCCTACATCATTACCTCCGGGGTTCCCCAAGTATTATCCTTCCTAGATCCTCCCCTGTAGGGGATAAACAGTAACTTGCTGCAGTTAACACTTTCTCAGGCTTAAGGAGACCACTTATAAGAACATTGGATTTTCTGAACCTGTATGAATTTCTTCTCCCTATCAGGACTGTCCCACTGCGGCGACCTAATCCGCGAGTTCTGGCGCATTTGCCCTCGACTCATACACGCAGCATGGTCGACACCAGGTCCTCGGAGGTCTTTGTAACTCTCCTTCATGCTCGAGAGTAGTCCTCGCGTACTCGAGGCCTCAGCTAGGTTGCGGCGTATTTTTCAACATGTTGAAAAATGCCTGCAAGAAAAAAAAGGACGCCATGGAAAAAATGGATACTTTTTTTACTCGTAGGTTTAGTCGAAGTAGGTCGTAGTAGGTTGGCAATTTATTCGTAGGTAATCAAGGGTAGTCAAAGGTAGTCGTAGATAGTCTTCAACATAGTCGAAGGGAGGTCGAAGGAGATCGAATGAGGTCGTCTTCACTCTCCACTATTCGGTGTCCAATTTTCCCAAAGCTATTCGAAGGAGGTCTTCATCATGACATTTTTTTCAAACTCTCATAAATTCTTCTAAACTCGCCAATTAGTTCACTGCAGTGGGACAGCCCCATTACAAAGATCACATCATGTCACACACTTCTATCCTTTACATTGAAACTTTTCCGCCTTTGTTAACTCCAGATGTGACTACTCCACTGTTTTCCTGCTTTCTATGATTTGCACTCTTGAAATTTACCTTATTCAAAGTTTGCTGTCCACATATTGCACAAGTCCTGCTTGGCCATTGTATTTCCCTTGTTGGCTTAGGTCATCTGTTTTCCCAGTTGTCAAATGTCATCTTGTTTCACCTCATTTAAATCCATTTGTGAATACTGCCTTCCTGTAATCCTGCTCTGATGTAATTTTTATTTTTTTCTCCCTTACTTGACCAGTGAGTCAACAATGCTTCTCTTTCTGAGTGCGAGTTTCCCTTCTCATCGCGCATTGACAGCAGCTGCATTAATCCAGATCGGGGGGGGGTTTGGTGATACATTTTAGTAAATATCTCTGGAAATAATTGACCAAATTTATAGAGGAATGGATTTTTGAAATCATAAGGAAAATTTCTACAAGAAGCAGTAGTTAGATTTTAACAAAAGGTTAGATTGGTCAACAATTTTAATAATAAAGCCAGGAAAATAATGTACCAAGTGTGCAGAGGAGTGGATTTCTAAAATCACATGGCAAATCCCAACTGAAGTATGTAAAAATGTTCCAGTTTCGGCGTCTGGTTTTCGAGGATAAACGTTTCAAAGGCAAATCACACACACACACACACGCACACACACACACACACACACACACACACACACACACACACACACACACACACACACACACACACACACACACACACACACACACACACACACACACACACACAGTTTTTAAAAGTATACTAGACCAAGTGCAGACCCGTTGGGTCTGCTTACCCCAACACAGCCGTTCCCTACCCGTAGCCCCCACGGGAGACGTGGTCCTCCAACTCAAGCGGCTCACGAATCAGCAATGCGGCTGTTTTTAAATGGCGTCTTTGAGGCGAGATGCGGGCGCCAACAGCCGTTATGGTCGCTGGCCAGCAGGACGCTACAAAATGAGTGAGTGGCGGGAGGGGGGGAAGAAGGATTTTATTAAAAATGTGGACATAAACACGACAAAATTTAATGAGGAGTGGATACTTGGAGTGAAAAGTGAAATCTCTACCGAAATGGATAAAAAATTGGCGTTTCTGGGTCTGATGTTGGTGTAGCAACGAATCAAAGGCTGGCAGCCACAAGTCAGGCAGAAACACACACAGCCAGCCGGAAGCCACACAGTTTTAATATTATACTAGACTAAGTGGGACCCGTTGGGCCCTGTTCCCCCAACGCAATATTGCACCACTCACAATATTCCACCACTCATCCATAGCCCCCAATGCAACACGTCCCCCCAACGCAATATTCCACCACTTATCCATAGACCCCAATGCAACACGTACCCCCAACGCAATATTCCACCACTTATCCATAGACCCCAATGCAGCACGTACCCCCAACGCAATATTCCACCACTCATCCATAGCTCCCAACTGCGCAGGCGCGGCTCGTTCCCCTCATCCACCAACACTCCCACCCCCTCCTCTTCACCCTCCCTCTTCGTTCCCCTCCCCTCCTCCCATCCTCCACTCCCTCGCTCACCTGTCCCTCCCTATACAATACAATACAATACCGTTTATTGTTATTTGAACCTCAAATGAAGTTCAAACGAAATTTGGTTTCTGCAGTCATCCAACAAGAAAACAAACCTAGACACAGAATTAACACAATTTACACAAACATCCATCAGAGTGAATCTCCTCCTCACTGTGATGGAAGGCAAAGTCATTGCCTCTCCCCTGTTTTCCATTCTTCTCCGGATGTTAAAGCCCCTGCCGGACGATGGCAAGTCCCGCGGCCATTAAAGCCACGCCGGGCGATGTAAGGCCCCGCTCCGGGTTTTGATGTTGGAGCCCCTGCCGGACGATGGTAAGTCCCGCAGCCGTTAAAGCCGTGCTGGACGATGGCAAGTCCCACGGCCGTTAAAGCCGCGCCGGGCAATGTAAGGCCACGCTCCGGGTCGTTTTCAACCCCGCAATTACGGTGGGAGAAGTTGCCTTTGCGGGAGCTCTGAAAAGCGGTCTCCCACCAGGGACCAGCGAGCTCCCGATGTCACTGTCCACCGGGCCTGTGGCTGGAGCCTCCGATGCTCCGAAGTCAGGTCGCAGCCGCGCGCCACCACAGCTCTCCCCGCTCCGAAGCCGGCCAGCTCCACGATGGTGAGTCCGCAGGCTCCGTGACTGGAGCCCCCAGGTCGTTCCGGTTGGAGGCGGCTCCACGGTGCCAGGCCCCAACGACAACGGAGACCCAACAGGGAAAAGGTCGGGTCCCCCGTACAGGGATGAGATTTAAAAGATTCCCTGACCCCCCACATAGACACAGCTAAAAACAATATATAAACTATCTCCCTCTTCTATCCCCTCTCCTCCTCCCCTCATACACTCCCTCCCTCCCTCACCTCTCCCTCCTTCACCTTTCCCCTACCCTCAGTCACTTCCTACCCTCACCTTTCTCCTATCGCACTCCCCCACTAAACACAATGTTTAAATAATATTTCCCCCACTCCCTCCCTCTCCTTACAACAATGCAACAAATCTCTAATTGCACTGTGGAACATTGTTGATTAGCAGCTAATGTAAATGAGATCCCATTGTGACATCATAGCTGGAATCTGCCAGAATCTACCAGCAGCATCCGCCAAGTTATTGGTCTCAAAGTGGGGTTTTGTAAAGCTAAAAATGTTAATAACTTGTAAAATATAACATCAACCTGAACAAAACTTGATACAAACCACAACGGGACAATTGTGAGTAAGGTGGAGCAAAACTTGTAGTGCTGTCCGGTATCATATTGGCAAAGGTCCAGGAGCACATGGATACTCTTACATAGAAACAAATAAGATGAGAGTTTTAGTAATATACAAGTGCCGTTGGGTCTGCTCCCCCAATGGTGTGATCCCCCAACCCAATATTCCACCATGCACCCGTCTCCTCCAACGGAACTGAAGCCGTTCCCAAATGTAAGATTCCAGCACTCCCCTGCGTCCCTCAGCAGTGGATTGAAAAACAAATCCAATTGCACCTCCCCTGCCTGCTGCAGCAGTTCCAATCAAAGATCCTAGAGGAGCAAGATAGACCACTCCTTCGAAATCCAATGGACTGGCGTGTAGTACGTGACGGAACGTCACGGCCGCCATTTTTCAATGCGACACGCGACTTCCGGTATGCCACCCGCTGTGATCCAAAGCAAAGATTATAGAGCTCCGCTATAATCTTTGATCCAAAGCAAAGATCCTCGAGTATCTTGTAGCGGGAACAGCCCCCTCCTTTGCGTAGTTTCCCTTGCATTGTATTGCTTTAACACACACTGCACAAAATTAAATTTAACATATACATATTATATATATTTATATGAATGTGTGTCTGTGTGTGAGAGGCAAGTTAGAGATAGTTAAGTTTATTCTCATGGATCAGAAGCTACTTTGATTTAAATAATCACTATTAATTTATTTGTCTTGTAAGATGATATACATAAACCATAAAGGCAATTATATATATATAATTATATAGTAATAATATATATGTGCATATATGTATTTATACACACATATATATACACATACATATATACACACATACATATATACACATACATACAAACGTATACACATACATATGCACACATACAAATACACATACATATGGATACATTTATATGCATACATACACACATATAAACATATATATATACACATACATAAATACACACATATACATATACATGCATATATACACATACATGCATATATATGCACATACATATATATTTATACATATGATTAACGTGTAGAGGAACCAACGAGAGAGCAGGCTATTTTAGACTGGGTATTGAGTAATGAGGAAGGGTTAGTTAGCAATCTTGTTGTACGTGCCCCCTTGGGCAAGAGTGACCATAATATGGTTGAGTTCTTCATTAGGCAGGCAGTGACTAGTGGGGTACCGCAAGGCTCAGTGCTGGGACCCCAGCTATTTACAATATATATTAATGATCTGGATGAGGGAATTGAAGGCAATATCTCCAAGTTTGCGGATGACACTAAGCTGGGGGGCAGTGTTAGCTGTGAGGAGGATGCTAGGAGACTGCAAGGTGACTTGGATAGGCTGGGTGAGTGGGCAAATGTTTGGCAGATGCAGTATAATGTGGATAAATGTGAGGTTATCCATTTTGGTGGCAAAAACAGGAAAGCAGACTATTATCTAAATGGCGGCCGACTAGGAAAAGGGGAGATGCAGCGAGACCTGGGTGTCATGGTACACCAATCATTGAAAGTAGGCATGCAGGTGCAGCAGGCAGTGAAGAAAGCAAATGGTATGTTAGCTTTCATAGCAAAAGGATTTGAGTATAGGAGCAGGGAGGTTCTACTGCAGTTGTACAGGGTCTTGGTGAGACCACACCTGGAGTATTGCGTACAGTTTTGGTCTCCAAATCTGAGGAAGGACATTATTGCCATAGAGGGAGTGCAGAGAAGGTTCACCAGACTGATTCCTGGGATGTCAGGACTGTCTTATGAAGAAAGACTGGATACACTTGGTTTATACTCCCTAGAATTTAGGAGATTGAGAGGGGATCTTATAGAAACTTACAAAATTCTTAAGGGGTTGGACAGACTAGATGCAGGAAGATTGCTTCCGATGTTGGGGAAGTCCAGGACAAGGGGTCACAGCTTAAGGATAAGGGGGAAATCCTTTAAAACCGAGATGAGAAGAACCTTTTTCACACAGAGAGTGGTGAATCTCTGGAACTCTCTGCCGCAGAGGGTAGTCGAGGCCAGTTCATTGGCTATATTTAAGAGGGAGTTAGATGTGGCCCTTGTGGCTAAGGGGATCAGAGGGTATGGAGAGAAGGTAGGTACGGGATACTGAGTTGGATGATCAGCCATGATCATATTGAATGGCGGTGCAGGCTCGAAGGGCCGAATGGCCTACTCCTGCACCTAATTTCCTGGAATATGTAGGAAGTTTATTGTAACCTAGTGCTGTTTGCCTGAACAATGGATGATATATCACTTAAATGCAATTGTTTTCAGTTGTGTGGAGAGACCTGTATATTGAAAATGCGTTTTGCCTCTAATATGTCAATTAACCTTAAATGTAGAAGAGCTTATTAAAATCTTCTTACAAAGACCATTAAGTATTTTCTATCTATCCTCTTTTGGACCCAAGGCATAGCAGAGCTGCCAACTCTCGCGAAGAGGTAAGGGAGGGAGAGATGGAAGGGAGGGAGAGAGGGAAGGGAGGGAGATCGCGAAGAGAGGGGGAGAGAGAGAGAGAGAGAGATCGAGAGAAGAGAGGGGAGCGAGAGATCGAGAGGAGGGGAGAGAGAGATCGAGAGAAGAGAGGGAGAAGGATGGAGAGGGAGAAGGGGGAGATGGAGAAGGGGGAGGGAGAAGGGGAAAGGGGGGACAGGTAGAAGGGGAGAGGGAGAAGGGGGACAGGGACAAGGGGGACAAGGGGGAGAGGGAGAGTGGAACGATAGCACATTATAACGCGCAGCCATCCCATTCCGACCAAAGATTATAGAGCAGAGCTCCACTAGTATCTTTGATTGCGGCCGCCGCCACCGAACCCCCCGACCCACCATTGCACCCAAAGATGATAGAGCAGAGTTATATAATATTTGATTGCACCCTTCTTCACGGCGGGCTTGTGATCTTTGCTTGTGATGTCTTGTATGTATGTGAGTGTTGTTTGCTATGTCCCTATGTTCGAGGAATATAATGGGTAACAGCCGCCCATTCTCGGACTTGAATCTGAGCTCGAAAAATCTCCTGGTCACTGGACCTAATGTGTCCGCGGGCCATATTGTGGAGACTAATCCCTTACAAAACAAAACCAAAAACGTACAGAAGTGTTAAAATTGTCTTTATTATTGTGGTGAGTAAAGAACTATTAAAAATAAGTCTAATAACTTTCTAATGTACCGACAAACCCAGTTTCCCAATGGCCGTTGATGGGAGAACAGAAAATAACATTTTCACGACAGAATATCGACTGAAAATAATAAAAATATTTTCTCACCTTTCTTTTTTATTGGGGAACCTAAAGAATGACAGGTTGGGTCGGTTAGATTTACGATTAGAGTACTTGATAGCAGAGCAGTGAGATGAAATTTAGATAAGGACGCCATGACAGTGTGGGGGAAGCCCAATAAATGCCTCGAAAAATGGCGTCGACGATCACACACGTTATACTACGCGTTTTTCGAGGAGTGGTCTATCTTGCTCCTCTAGGATCTTTGGTTCCAATTGCAATACCAATTGGCCCGCCCCTTCCTGTTGAAGCACTTGGTGTGATATCCCATTGAGGTGAAAAGTTCAGAGTGTTCATGTCTTGCAACTTTGTTTTGAAGTGTGTTGGAAGCTGATAGGAAGGAGCAGCCGTCAACGAATCAAAAGGCAGAAAGGCAGCCGGACGGACGGACGGCAGGCGGCAACCACAGACTTTTATATAATAACTAGACCAAGTGCAGACCAGTTGGGTCTGTTTCCCCAACGTTTGCGGGGGGGGGGTGAGAAGAGGGGAGGGAGGAGGAGGAAACGGGATAGATTTGGGAGGGAAAGGAGAGCGGGGTAGGGGGGTGGGGGATGGGGAGAGAGCTTTGGGGGAGGGGGGATGGGGAGAGGGAGGGATGGGGAGAGGGGGGGGGGGAAAGAGGGGAAAAGAGTGGGGAGGGAGGAGGAGAGGGGGGTAGCGGGAGTGATGGAAGAGGGACAGAGGGATAGGGGAAGAGTGTGGGGGGAGAGAGGGAAGGGGGTGGGGGGTAGAGAGGGAAGGGGGGTGGGGGAGAGAGGGATGGGAGAGGGGTGAGGAGATGGGGAGGAGAGAGTGGGAGAGAAGTGGAAGAGTGGGGAGGGAGGGAGGGGGGTAGAGGGGTAGGGGAGTGGTAGAAGAGGGATGGGGAGTGGTGGAAGAGGGACAGAGGGGTAGGGGAAGGGGTGGGGGGAGAGAGGGGAAGGGAGGGGAAGAGAGATGGGTGGGGGTGGGAGAGGCGTGGGGTAAGGGGGTAGTAGTGGAAGAGTGGGGAGGGATGGGTAGGGGGTGTGGTGAAAGAGGGACAGCGGGGTAGGGGGAAGGGGCTGGTGGTAGAGAGGGAAGGGGGTGGTGGTAGAGAGGGAAAGGGGGTGGGGGAGAGAGAGATGGGTGACAGAGGGAGAGGGGTGAGGAGAGGGACACATAGAAACATAGAAATTAAGTGCAGTAGTAGGCCATTTGGCCCTTCGAGCCTGCACCGCCATTCAATATGATCATCGCTGATCATCCAACTCAGTATCCTGTACCTGCCTTCTCTCCATACCCCCTGATCCCTTTAGCCACAAGGGCCACATCTAACTCCCTCTTAAATATAGCCAATGAACTGGCCTCAACTACCTTCTGTGGCAGAGAGTTCCAGAGACTCACCACTATCTGTGTGAAATTTTTTTTCCTCATCTCAGTACTAAAGGATTTCCCGTTTATCCATAAACTGTGACCCGCTTGTCCTGGACTTCCCCAACATCTGGAACAATCTTCCTGCATCAGACAAATGCAATTCAGGACTTTTCTCTTCACAAGCAAAGTCAGAATGACGGTTAGTGAAGAATTTGAATAATCGCTGAGCGTTCTCTATGGCAACAATGTATTTGAGCATTGGGCATTGTGACATCACACGATGGAACGTTCACCGGGGCTGTGGCTCCTGCAAAGGCATATGTAAATGAATCCATTCCAATTGGACATATGTGAGCATCGGGCATTGTGACATCACACGATGGAACGTTCATGGAATGGAAAAGACGTCGGCGATTCTGCATCTGGTTTCGGAGTTGCAGGGAATCAAAGGAAGAAACGCTGCCGGAAGCCGTACATGCAAATGGATCCTTTCCGATTGGACGTCTGCGAGCGTCGGGCATCGCGATTGGACGTCCGCAAGCTTCGGGCATTGTGACATCGCACGGCGGGAACGAATCGAAAGGGAGGAAGGGCGCCGGACGGCAGGCGGTCGGATGGGGCGAGAGTTTTATATATAGACTAGACCAAGTGCAGACCCGTTGGGTCTGCTCCCCCAATGGTGTGATCCCCCAACCCAATATTCCACCATGCACCCGTCTCCTCCAACGGAACTGAACCCATTCCCAAATGTAAGATTCCAGCACTACCCTGCCTCCCTCAGCAGTGGATTTAAAAAAAATTCCAATTGCACCTCCCCTGGCTGCTGCAGCAGTGAAAAGTTCAGAGTGTTCCTATCTTGCAACTTTGTATTGAAGTGTGTTGGAAGCTGATAGGAAGGAGCAGCCGTCAACGAATCAAAAGGCAGAAAAGCAGCCGGACGGCAACCGGTCGGATGGCACGAGAGTTTTATTAGATAGATAGATAGATAGATAGATAGATAGATAGATAGATAGATAGATAGATAGATAGATAGATAGATAGATAGATAGATAGATAGATAGATAGATAGATATAGATATGATGGATATAATATTGGATGTATAGGAGTCCACACATGGAACAGCAGTTACAGTAGATGAGTTTGGAGAAGGTGCAAGTGAACCTCTGCTTCACCTGAAAAGACTGTTGGGGTCTTTGGATGGAGTCAAGGGAGGAGGTATAGGGACAGGTGTTGCATCTCCTGTGTTTGCAGGGGAAAGTACCTGGTTCCCTCCGCAACTCCTTGGTTAACTCGTCCCTTCCCACCCAAACCCAGGTACTTTCCCCTGCAACTGCACAGATGCAACACACGTCCCTCTACCTACGCCCTTATCTATACCGTTACTAAAACTATCATCTTGACCACTCCTGATCTGCATTGTAAAAAAAATGTGTGCAAAAAGCCTACCCCAAAACATTAGGATTTTTTTACCACCTCACTCACCATTCTCTGCTCCAGGTTTTGTTCCGATTGGTGAAATATGAGAAAAATTATGAAGGTTTAAAAAATCATGGGATCAGCAGATTGGTCTTCTCGCCTGTCATTCACTATGAAGATAACGCCCCTTCCGGCACCTGCAGGAGTATAAACTCCCAGAGGCGGGGCTGAGTAAACAAGCCGTGCTGATTGCGTCCGCAAGAGTGGAGTCGGGAAAGCCGACGTGTGGAGTCCAGAAATCCTCAGTGGATTCGGGAAAACCAGTGTGGTCGGGAAAGCCACTGTGTGGAGTCAGGAGATGCTGTGTGGTGCTACGGCCGGTGGCCGCTGAGTCCCCCCCACCTCCCCACACACCCCCCTCCCCCCACACCACCACCCCTCCCCCACCACCACCCCCCCACCCCCCTCCCCCCACACCACCCCTCTTCCCCCACACCACCACCCCCTCTCCCACACCAACCCTCCCATCCCCCACACCACCGCATGCCACCCCTCCCCCCACAACACCCCCCCCCACACCACACCACCCTCACCCCCAACACACCACCACCCCTCCCCACATCACCCCCCTCCCCATCACCCCCCCTCACCCCTACACCCCCCACCCCTACACCCCCTCATCACCCCCCACACACCCCTCCCCCACACCACCCTCTACCACACCACCCACTCCTCCCCCCCACACCAACCCTCCCCCACACCACTGAGACATTATGCACTTGGTATTTTTGGCTAAAGACACTTTCAAATATTTCAGACTTTTTTCCGCTTAAATGATTTGTTGAAGTGAGTATGTTCAAGGAAATTCCTCACACTCATTTCTGCAACCAGTTCACAAAAGCAAGGCTTTGACATGGGACACAAGGCAGCAGGGGCGGAAAACCCGGGGGGGGGGGCAGAGGGGATATATCCCCTCCATGTTTTGAGAGGTGGGGGACATCTCCCCCAAGTTTTTGTCATCCGGATTTTAAAAATCTCCGCTTTCCTCGAGACAGTGGAGGTGGGACTGCTGATCAAGGGCGCCGATTGGACAAGAGAGACGTCGGTCAGCAGGCAATGGGGGCGGGATATGAAGATTCAGCGGGATGATTGGAGGAGGGGGGAGGGGGACCGAGAATAGAGTGCGATGATTGGAGGAGAGAGACGTGGCACAGACCTGCGCCTCATCCGCAGCCAGGATCGATCCCGGCCGGCTCTCCGGCGCTGTCACGTCCCCACCCAAGTACCCCCCCCATCCAGAGAGGTCGGGAGCCAGATGGGCGCGGTACCCCCAGGCCCAAAGCCAGCGCAGAGAAACAGCGCTAAACCCAGCTCAACTCTGCCTCTCCCTCCAGGCTAACCTGCCTGGGCTTGCGGGAAATATGGCCAGCGTGGAGAAGCAGCGCTGGTATCCCGTCAGCCCAGGCAGGGCTTGTAGGTTAACCCGGCGAGACAGGCAGAGTTGAGCTGCATTTAGCACTGGATTGAGCCTCCGAAGTCTCGCGCATTTGTGTGTGAGTGTGCGCATGCGCGTGCGGCCACCAAGAGATTGTGTGTCTCCTGTCCCCCAGTCCTCTCCATATTTTGATAGCGAGTTCCGTTCCTGCAAGGCAGAGGAAATAGCTGCAAAAGACACTTGGCCCCACACTGTCATGAAGGAAGATCATGGCTGAACATCCATGCAGCACCACTTTACTCATGCATTTCCTTTTATTTCTCTATGCTTAAATGTTTTCATGCCCTGTTGCATTTTCATACATCCGTGTCCCTTGGTCTGGAAATATTTGCTAACGGGAACAGATTTGCTCCTTGATAAGATAGACATGATCTTGCACAACTCCTCAGAATACTTTTGCTCTCGGGAAAATAACTCAGTCTTTCAGTTTAACCTTGTGGCTGACCTAACTATAGTTTTATACGACTTCAACGTAACCACCTCAGTTTTATATTCAGTTTTGTTATAAATCTAAGGATCACTCGTGCTTCATTACCCACCCTCCCAACAAGCCTTACCGCTCAGTGACTTTATGCACAAATACATCCACTTCTCCCTGTTCACTCCCTGTTCACTCAACCTTTAGAGTTGTGCCATTTAATCTATATTGTTTTTATTCTTCATGTTATAGTAGATTACTTCACATATCTCTGGACTAAATGTTGTCTGGTCTTTATCTATTCTTTTTGATATCTCTGATCCCCACAGTTTGTAATTTCTATCTCCACTATTGACTGCACCACAATTTTGATGGTCTCCATTGTTACCCTCTGCACAAGTCATTAACTTGTATAAATATAAATTACAAATAGATATTTAAATTATGTCTATTGAATCATTCCAACCATTTAAAGCAGTAATTAATTGCAGACTATCATTTAAAAAAATATATTTTGAGGATTTGTGGATTAAAAATACACATGCAGTGAAGCTAGGGTTTGCAAAGATACCGCTTTAAACAAAGAATGCTTCCTGCCTGGACATCTGTCAGCCCTCATATTTCAGTCATTAACCTTTCATTAACTAATCCTTGGCTCAATTGAAATGAATAAAAAAGTCCAGGAATTATCAGCACAATATTTGTTGCTTTAACCTGGAGTCTTCCACGAGAGTCTAATTGGAAAGGAATTATTTTACCCACTCATTTGATCCTTTCCTTCCTTCAAAGGGTGTGCCTAGAAATTCATACTGGTTGCAAGTCTCAAATGTGTTCGAAAGTGGGGGCATCACATTCTGATCTGCCTTTGAAATGTAGTTCTGTTCACTTCACTGTTGGTCATTCTGTTTGTACGTTGCAGTCAACATCCTTACATGTATGATTTTCTGTGGGAGCCATTACATTACTAAATACAGACACTGGTGAACTTCATAGATCTTAATTCGTTACTATTTTTGAATACCTGGGAATGCATTGAAACTAATCTTAATTAATTTAGAGAAACAGCATGAAAACAGGGCCTTTGGCCCACTGAGCACCCCTCTCCATCGATCACCCATTCATACTAGTTCTATGTTATCCCACTTTCTCACTTTCCACTCCCTGCACCATACGGGCAATTTATAGAGGCAAATTAGCCTACAAACCTGCATGTCTTTGGGATATGGCAGGAAACTGGAGCAACCTATGAAAACCCATGCAGCAACAGGGAGAACATGCAAACTGCACAGACAGCATAAGTTCAGGATCAAATCCGGGCCTCTGGATTGATGAGGCAGCAGCTTTACCAATTGTGCCACTGTACCACCCTTGTGATCTTTGCAAGCTGAGACTAAAGTCAAGAGTTCTCTCCGGTCAAAAGAGACCTTGACGGATGCAACTATCAATAGAACTGTGAAACCTCTCAGGCGATTAGACAAGACCCCACTCTCTGGCCTTAACTGTAAAAGCAAATGCACACACTTGCTGATGTTGCATGCTCTAATAAGTGTGCCTAAACTTTGACTTCTGTCCACTTGTTTACAGGTTATCTGATTTGCTGTAGGAAGAGCACATTCCTAATGAGGCAAGCTGAACATTCCGGGTTGAATTGTAATCCAAGCCACCAAAGGGATTGTGCCTCAAAACAGATTGGCAATCAGTTTTACAGTTTGCCAGCAGTCATAGCAGTTTGCTGTCGCTGTAGATTTTTCAGTAGTTATTTGGCCATTTCTAAACACAGTGATGTTCACATGTCACGAGCCAAATATTCAGCTGACTATCAAATGGAATTTCTTGCATTCCCTTCACTGTGAACATACTAATCAAGAACTTTTTACGTCATGAATATGAACACAAGAACATGCTGCTGTCATTTTTTTCTTGGGGCTATAATTCTGTCATGTATTATTTTCCATTTTTTTCTGTTAACTGGTCTATTTGCTGGGTTGCTGTTGGTTACTAAAATAAATAAATCTTTTTATTTTAATTACATTAATGACAACACATAAAGGCTTCCAAATGAATGTATGTGTTTGAGTGTTGAAGAACTGCAGAATTATGAATACATTCATTAGTACCAACCTCTGTATCAATTATTTCATGGTCTGAGCTGAATTATCAGCGTGCAGTTTTCTGGAGGGAATGGATGAGAAATGTTCAAGTGAAACCATGATTGCGGTTTCTTTCAGTGTACACTGGAAAAGTAGTCACAGTGCATGTCAAAATCTGCCAACAAGCCTTCACGGGGAATGCATTTATCTTTCAATTGAACTGAGTTTAAAATAACTCTACATCAATAACGCTACAATATTTATTCTCTGAATTAGACAAGTAAATGATGTATATGGAACTATTATGTCCCTGAAGGAAGCATAAGGGTTGTAGTGAACAAAGGGCTCACTTGTTTGTGTAGTTTTATTACAATATTTAATTTTTAATTGGCTTCTGAGTAAACCCAGAAATTTGCAAAATTGGAAGGATGGTGCAAGTGATGAGTGTACAGGTGGAATGTGTGTTCAGGCATGGGTCAGGGAGATCAGCAAGTGTCAGAGAACAGGAAGATAGACACAAAATGCTTGACTAACTCAGCGGGGCATGCAGCATCTCTGGAGAAAAGGAGTAAGTGATGTTTTGGGTCAGAACCCTTTTTCAGACTTTAAGTAGAACAGTGTGGCGGGGACTGGCAGGAGTCCAGCCAAAAACTAGTCGGACACAGGTTGTGTGCTCTAGACGTGTTTAATCTTCTGCATCCAGCTCCCTACTCCTCACTGACATGGGCATTGCCCGATCTTAAATAACAACTCAGATAACGACCCCGTGACTCGCGCCTCCCCCATCAAGACGCCGCCCCCTAGAGCCGATGGTTTGTCGTAACCTTGGGTTGCTGTTAGGTGCCGCCACAACAGGAACATTGGCAGAATATTTGAGAATCAAACTGCACTCCTTCCCTCCCTCCCTCTTTGGGGGTTAGTTATTGGTTTGATGGGACTGGCTCTTGGGGATACATTGAGCTGACTATTAGGATCATACTTCCTCCATCCTGGGTACAAGTATGACCAGCTCCCAACAACCCAATTCCCTTCTCAGACTTGCAATACTGAGTGCTGTCCTTTCACTCCCTGATGCAGGAACATGAGTCATACACCCCCAAAATGGAATAATGAAATTCTTACTAGCACAGCACAGCAGATTGTAAACATATTACTCTGTAAACACCATAATAAACCACACAAATAGAAGTTCAGTACATATGAGCTTATAACAAACAATAGTGGTGCAAAGACAATAACAATGCCTCAAAATCTATGTCGTTGACAGCTTATTTGCTTGTAGTCGGGTTTCATAACCTGAAGGTTACTAGGAAGAAGTTGCTCCCAAACCTGGACGTTACAGTCTTCAGGCTCCTATACCTTCTTCCCAATGGCAGGAGTGAAATGAAAGTGTGGCCAGGGTGGTGTAGGTCTTTGATCATGCTGGCTGCCTTTTTGAGGCACCGACTCCTATAGATCTCTTCGATGGTGGGGAGGTCAGTACCTGTGATGGACTGGGCAGAGTTCACCCCTTTTTGCAATCTTTTTCATTCCTGGGCATTCGAGTTTCCGAACCGGGCCGTGATGCAAGCAGTCAATATGGTCTCTACCGCGAACCTGTAGAATTTCAAGGGATTATTCATTGACATAACAAATCTCTTCAGTCTTCCAAGGAAGTAGAGTCATTGATGGGCTTTCTTTACAATTGCACCAATGCGCTAGGTCCAGGACAGATCTTCAGAGATATGGACATCCCAGAATTTGAATTTTTTAACTCTTTCCACCACTGTCCTGTCGATGAAGACAGGTTCGTGGATCCCCGTTTTTCCTCTTCCAAATTCAACAATTAGTTCCTTGCTTCTCCTGACGTTTGGAGCAACATTGTCATTCTGACACCATTTGGTCAGTCGATCGATCTCCCTCCTATACTCATCACTATCTGTAATTCATCAGTAGCTGGTCCTCAATAGGAGCTATGAGGCAACACTCTTCCAGCAGGTATTTTTGGTCTAAAAGTACGTATAACATTTGTTGCTATGGTTTTATATTGCTGTTCTGGAAACAAGTATGTCTGCTGACTTTTTCAAATTACTACTGTGTTGGAAATTACAACAAAAGTTGCAGCGATTAACTGGTTAAAATATAAAAGTTCCATAGACCTAGCTAATGGCTTCTGGTCACATCCAATCCTTGAAAGTAATAGATATTATACGACTTTTACAGCTCCCGATGGTTTACAATATCAGTGGATTAGAAGCCCCCGAGGTTTTTGAAGTAGTCCGCAAATATTTTCGGCAGGAGCTATTCAGACTCTACAGGGAACACCAAGTATTCGTGCAAATGCAGATAATGTATACAGCGCAGCAGGTACATCAGAGGAACATCCAACACAGATTGTGAATAGTATTAAAAGACTGACAGGTGGAGGCCATAAAATTAACATTAAAAAATCACAACTGCCGATCAGAAGTAATCTTTCTCAGCATGTCAATTAACAATGAAACGGCATGGGTTAACCCCTGCGTTGAGACAGAAGGTTGATCGTATATAATATCCAAAGATCCTCAAAGCCTTACAATCAATTTTAGACTTACTAAATGATGTTACAGTTTTTGTTCCTGATATGCTTGATTAGCCCAACCATTGTACGATAGATGTACTCGAAGAAATGAAAACCCTTTGCCTTTACTCCAGATGATTATGAGGCACTGGAAAAACTGATGAGTGCAATAAAACAAGCAATAGATCTCAATACAACAGATCTAACAAAGTCTCTTGTTCGGCAAATATCTCCCACGTCTGCAATAGGTATCTGCTATAATGAAGGGGAAGAAATACAAGCTCCCAAGCACTGTGCTTCATGCAATTTCATCTGAGAGAACAGAGATTTACTACCTTAGAGCAATGTCTCACTATAGTATAACATACACTTATTGCAGTAACACCACTGTAAGGAGACAAACCTATCATCACAGAATTACAATTTATAATCCCTGAAAAATAGTAATAATAGTACGAAAAGAACAGAGTCACCAGTTAGATATGGAAAATGGCAAACACTTTACACTGGAAATATATATGAAAACTATGTCTTAACATCCTTACTCATGGGGGATGAAGAACCATCTCTTCCGCGGTCTAATGAGGCACAAAATCCTTTAAATCACTACTGTGAAATATATTACCAACAGCAACGACACTGCTGAAAGGTAAATCTTGTAGGTTTGAAACAGGAGCAGGGTAAATTCCATTATTCCTTTAAGACCTTTGTTCATTGGAGTGCAGGAGGTTGAGAGGTGATGTTATAGAGGTGTACTGTATATAATCATGAGTTGAATGTAATTGTGAGGTGAATAGATAGGGTGAATGCACAGAGTCTTATCCCGGTGTAGGAGAATCAAAAACTAAAGGGAGTAGGTTTAAATTGAGACGGGAAAGATTTAATGGTGACCTGAAGGGCAACTTTATCACATAGAGGGTCGTCAGTATATGGAACGAGCTGCCAGATAAATTAGTTGAAGCAAGTACAGCAACAACATTTAAGACATTAGGGCAGGTACATAGATGTGAAAGGTTTAGCAGAACATGGGTAATTCTTAGATGTGGCATCTTGGTCGGTATGTCATCCAAAACATCACATACAGATGATGTCAACTAGTAGAAATGTTAAAAGAGGGTGATCAAGAGATAGAGAAAAGACACATAATCAATTCCTCGTCCTCTGTCCATGACTGATGACTTGTTCATCTGCAAATCATTGGTATGTTGTTCTCGTATTGTACTTGTGTTATGGAACCCCTTTGCAAAATAGAACCTCTGTAGAAATTAATCCTCAGAGTAAAATAAAAAAATAACTGTGTGCAAACTGCTTTGTTAGCTGGATGTTACTCCCAGTTTAGTTTAGTTTAGTACAGCATGTCACATGTACCGAGATACAGTGAAAAGCTTTTGTTTGCGTGCTATCCAGTAAAAACAAAAACTATCGGTGAATACAATCAAGCCGTCCGTCCACACAGCATAGATAAAGGATAAAGGGTACAACGTTTAGTACTAAGATATAACATTGAAGTCAATAGACAAGAGGTGCAGGAGTAAGCCATTCGGCCCTTTGAGCCAGCACCGCCATTCACTGTGATCATGGCTGATCATCCCCAATCAGTACCCCATTCCTGCCTTCTCCCCATATCCCTTGACTCCACTATCTTTAAGAGCTCTATCTAACTTTTTCTTGAAAGCATCCAGGGAATTGGCCTCCACTGCCTTCTGAGGCAGAGAATTCCACAGATTTACAACTCTCTCTGTGAAAAAGTTTTTCCTCATCTCCGTTCTAAATGGCTTACCCCTTATTCTTAAACTGTGGTCCCTGGTTCTGGATTCCCCCCAACATCGGGAACACGTTTCCTGCCTCTAGCATGTCCAAACCCTTAACAATCTTATATGTTTCAATAAGTGTCCCTCCCATCCTTCTAAATTCCAGAGTATACAAGCCCAGCCGCTCCATTCTCTCAGTATATGACAGTCCCACCATCCCAGGAATTAACCTTGTGAACCTACGCTGCACTCCCTCAATAGCAAGAATATCCTTCCTCAAATTTGGAGTCCATTGTGTGCATTGTAACTGCACACAATATTCCAGGTGTGGTCTCACTAAGGCCCTGTACAACTGCAGAAGGACTTTGTTGCTCCTATACTCAACTCCTCTCGTTAGGAAGTACAACATGTCATTCGCTTTCTTCACTGCCCGCTGGACCTGCGTGCTTACTTTCAGTGACTGATGAACAAGGACACCCAGATCCCGTTGTATTTTCCCTTTTCCCAACTTGACACCATACAGATAATAATTTGCCTTCCTGTTTTTGTCACCAAAGTGGATAACCTCACATTTATAAAGTCAGGTCTCCTTTGGGAATTTTCTTTTGTTGGGGGTGATGGGAGGGGAACTGCTTGATATAGGATCATTGACAACTACCATTTGGTACAGCAATTAATGTAGTGGAGCAAATTAATCTTGGAACTATCGTTTGATAAGACTCTAGAAGGAATACCCTCAATATCATAGAAACAAACATAGAAATTAGGTGCAGGAGTAGGCCATTCGGCCCTTCGAGCCTGCACCGCCATTCAATATGATCATGGCTGATCATCCAACTCAGTATCCCGTACCTGCCTTCTCTCCATACCCCCTGATCCCCTTAGCCACAAGGGCCACATCTAACTCCCTCTTAAATATAGCCAATGAAGTGGCCTCAACTACCCTCTGTGGCAGAGGAATTAATATTACTTTTGGCACTTTTTGTCTTATCTAAGCAACAATGTTTTAAAATTCATTTTGTTTTTGTAGTAGAGCCTTACTAACGTTTTTGAAAAACATTGTGGTTATTCACATTAAACAGTAGAGGGCAGCAAGACACAAATATTGCAATAATCAAACCTGCTATATCTGTATTCAAAATTATTCTTATGCTTGTCAAATAAATATTTTACAGGCTTCCTGTCAATATCTTTATTCTAAGTGAATTGACACCTGGTTTTCTTTCCCTGATTAGCTGTGACAATCAGTTGCTGCAAAAAGGTTAATTTTCTCAGTGATTGTCTCAAGCAATCATTGTGTCTTAATATTCACATTTTATTCTATGGATATCATTTGAATCATTCTTGTTACCAAAATGATTCATCAACTCGATCATGGAATGAAATGGATGCCAATTAGTTAGGGCAAGAGATAGCAAATCTGGGAAATAGGTGCATATTTTGGCACTTTGCATACAATCAAGCATAAATATGGAACATATACAGAAATTGTTGTAAACACTCCACCTTCTGGCAGCTTCTGTGGAGAGAGAAACAGAGTTAATGTGTAGGAAGGAACTGCAGGTGCTGGTTTAAACCGAAGATAGATGCACAAAGCTGGAGTAACTCAGCGGGACAGGCAGCATCTCTGGTGAGAAGGAATGGGTGACGTTTTGGGTCTCGACCAGAAACAGAGTTAATGTTTCAGTGGGGCCAAGCCCTCCAACATGCCCCAGCACGACTGCCGGGAACGTGGACCCGCCCTGGTAGGCCAAGGTCACACATTGAAGTCAGTCCTGGGCCACTGGCATCGGGACCCGCGACATGAGGGCATGGAGGGACCTGTGAGCAACCGCCAAGAACCAGGGGACCACGGAGAGTGAGGAAGGGCATTGGAGAGTGAGAGGAGCATTAGATTGCTGTCGGAAAACGTGGAGCATCGTTGGAGAGCGAGAGCTGCCGAGAACAATTGGTGGACACGGTGGGGAGAGGGGGCGTTGAGAACGAAGGGGGGAAATGTAGTGGTGAAGGGCACTGAGAATGAAGGGGAATCAGTGGAGGGGGTGGGAGGGGTTGGGTGTCAGGGTGGGTGGGGGGAGGGCACTGAGAATGAAGGGGAATCAGTGGGGAGGTGGGAGGGGGTTGGGTGCCAGGGGGTGGGTGGGGGGTGTCAGGGTGGGGGGAGGGCACTGAGAATGAAGGGGAATCAGTGAGGAGGTGTGGGTTGGGAGGGGTATCGGGGGGAAGGGGTGGTGGACTGCTACCACGTGCAGTGGCAGGCAGCAGATAGGAATGTTCGGTGAACTTTTGTAACTTTGTCAGTGTCAAAACATGGCAACACTCGTGTGCTGCCTAGGTGAGGTCTGCTACATGATTTTACCTGGTTGGATGCAAAATGAAACATTCACAGCACTCAGGTACATGTGACAATGAAGTATCATTGAATCATTATATCAGATTTCATGGCTGTAGGATATACTGTGCAAGTCGGTCTGTTCCAATGGAGGGAGAAACTCTGAACCAATATCACAACTGGATGCCTTAAAGCAGGAATGGCCAGACACAGACAGAGGAACCAGGTTAACTTAAGTTGCAAAATTTGATATTGCCCAGTCAGTCCTGTTTGTGGATCTTGGCCAGAGGTGGAAACAGGCTGTGAGGGGCTGGAGAACAATACGGTTGGAAGTTGTGGAGGGAAGATCTCCTGAGAAACTGAGGTCCTGGGCTGTCTGGGTGACAAAGACCTGATGATCGATATGGGTTCATGAGCATGTGGCCAAATGCTGACCTTTCTGCAAGAGGCAGGTCAGTTTGCCAGACCACAACAGCAGGTTTGACAATAATAAAATACCAGAGCAAAAGGAGGCTACAGACTTTTGGCTGTTGAGTCGTGCTAATGCTCGTGGAAAAAAGCAGTTTTTGTGTCTGGCTGTGGTGGCTATGACAGCCCAGAGTCGCCTTCCAGAGGGAAGTGATTCAAAGAGATTGTGGCGAAGGGTGAAAGATGATCTTACCCGCTCGCTTCCTGGCCCTTGCAGTGTACAGTTTGTCAATGGGGCAAGGTTGCAGCCAATAATCTTCTTGGCTGATCGAACGATGCGCTGTAGCCTCCAGATGTCGTGCTTGGTGGCTGAGCCAAACCAGACCATGATGGAGAAGGTGAGGACAGACTCTATGATGGCAGCATAGAACTGGACCATCATTGCTTGTGGCAGATTGTGTTTTCTCAGCTGCCGCGGGAAGTACATCCTCTGTTGGGCCTTTTTGATTGTGGAGTCGATGGTGGCCTTCCATTTAAGGTCCCTGGAGATGATGGTTCCAAGGAACTTAATTGACTCCACAGATGTGACTGTGGTGTTGTTGTTGATGGTGAGTGGGGGGAGGGGAGGGGGAGCTCTCCTAAAGTCTACAATCAATTCCACCATGTTAAGAGCATTGAGCTCCAGGTTATTGCAATGGCACCAGGACGCCAGCTGTGTCACTTCCTGTCTGTATGCAGATTCCTCCCCATTCTGGATCAGTCCAATCAGGGTTGTGTCATCCACAAACTTGAGAAGCTTGACAGAGTCTGTGGAGAGAGAGTAAATGAGAGGGGAGAGTACGCGGCCTTGTGGTGCTCCTATCCTGAGGGCAAGCAGGTGCGTGATGTGCTTTCCCAGCCTCACATGCTGCTTCCTGTCTGTCAGGAAGTTGGTGATCCACTGACAGAGGGGTTCAGGCACAATCAACTGGGAGAGTTTGGAGTGTAGTAGCTCTGGCACAATGGTGTTGAATGCAGAGCTAAAATCCACAAACAAAATCCTTGCATAGGTCCCCTGGCGGTCTAGGTGCTGGAGGATGAAGAGCAGGCCGAGGTTGACTGCATCATCCATTGATCTATTGGCCTGGTGGGCAGACTGCAGGGGGTCCAGCAGGGGGTTTGTGATATTTTTCAGGTGGGCTAGTACAAGTCTTTCAAGGGTCTTCATGATTACAGAGGTCAGTGCGACAGGCCTGTAGTCATTAAGACCAGTAATCCTTGGCTTTTTGGGTGCAGGAACAATCGTGGAAACTTTGAAACAGACAGGGACCGATTGTTGTGTAGACCGGTGCCAGTTGTTTGGCACAGAGCTTGAGGGAAGAGGGGTCCTGGAGATTTCTGGCTTTTCTGTCTCCTGAATAGCTTCTCCACCTCCTCAATTGCTATTGATAGTGATGGAGAAATGGCAAGACTGATGTTGGGCAGCAAGGAGGGGGTGGGTCATGAACGAGTCTTTGCAAACTGGAGTCAGGCTGTAAGTGGGTGTGAAGTGGTGATTGGGGAGGAGTGGGTGGGTAAGGTCCAGTCTTTGCAGACCGGAATCAGGCTGTAAGTAGGTATGATGGCGTTTGGGGAGGAGTGGGTGGGGGAGGGAGGGAGGGGATACCGGGGTTATGTTTCTGTCTATCGAACCAAGGGTTTCGGCCCGAAACGTTGCCTATTTCCTTCGCTCCATAGATGCTGCTGCACCTGCTGAGTTTCTCCAGCTTTTTTGTGTACCTTCGATTCTCCAGCTTTTTTGTGTATCTTCAATTCTCCAGCATCTGCAGTTCCTTCTTAAACACTGCAGTAGAACTTGTTCAGGTCGTTGGTCAGCTGACGATTGTCCAAGTTGCTGGGGAGTTTCCTCTTGTAGATGGCGATTTCTTGCAAGCCCTTCCAACTGAAGAAGAGTTTATAACTGAGAATTTGCTCCTCAACTTCTCAGAGTACCTTTCCTTGGCAGCTCTGATTCCTCTGCTCAGCTTGTACTTGGTCTGCCTGTAGAGGTCTGTATCCCCGCTCCTGAAGGCTGCATCTTTAGACTGGCGGAGCTGTCTGAGTTCTGCTGTAATCCAAGGCTTGTCATTGTTGAACCTGATCCGGGTCCTAATGGGATTGCAACTGTCCACACAAAAGCTGACATATGATGTCACAGTGTCTGTATATTAATCGAGGCTCGTGGTTGCTTCCCTGAACACATTCCAATGTCAGTCAAAGCAGGATTGTAGGTTTTCAATGCCCTCGCTTGTCCACTTTTACATTGTTCTGACCACAGGCTTAGCAGATTTTAGTTTCTGCCTATAGGTCGGAATAACGTGAACAAGGCAATGATCAGAGAAACCCAGACCTGCCCGGGGAACAGAGCAATATGCGTTCTTAATTGTAGTATAACAATGATCGAGTGTTCTCTCCCCTCTGGTGGGGCAGGTAACGTGATGTCTGTATTTTGGAAGCCCTCCGCTGAGGTTAGCCTTGTTAAAGTCCCCCAAAACAATGATCATGCAGTCCGGGAAGTCACTCTCTACCCTCATTGCCTGGTCAGCGAGTTGCGTTTGCGCCTCACGTACGCAGGGTTTGGGGGAGGATGTAAACTCCAGCGAGAATAAAAGAGGTAAATTCCCTCGGAGAATAAAAGTTTGCAATTTATAAAATAAGATTCCAGATTAGGAGAACAGAAGTTTGACAGTACGTGATGTCGCTGCACTAGCCCTGGTTAGTATAGAAGCATATTCCACCGCCTCATGATTTCCCCGCTACCTCCGCTTCGCGGTCCGCTCTGTGTAGTTGAAAGCCAGCCAGTGGCAGTGCAGTAATCCTCGTTGCCGGAGTCGGGCAAGTGCTTCCCTCGTGTCCTCCTCCGTCTCAAGACCTTGAACACAGCCACAGCCCCGCTGACTAGTATGTCCTAATAATCCAGCGAGTGAGAGAAATCTGGAACAATATTTGGAGGTACCGAATATCTGATGTTAATGAGTACCTCTCTCATGAAAGTGATCTTTGTGGGATTTTCACAGACGACATAAATGAACAAATACAGACAAAACAGCAAGGAGCGGTACACCGTGGCAGCCATCGTCGGCACCACAAAAAATGTGATCTTTCGCCCTTCTGTAATACTAGCAATAGCCTATGAATTTTTCACCAGTGGTCCAGGCTGTTGGTCTGATAGTAACAGCCACTGCCACCGAGAATAATCATATCTTGTCAATGTTAAAATAATTTAAGAAGGAGGGACGATATCTGTTGGAGCTTAGCCGTGATCCCATTTGATAAAGGAGACAATTCACATGGTAATCTGTATATTTGAAAGCAAAAAAAAGGGAAGAGTGATTTTATTTTAATGAATGGAGAGACAAAGTCAGCCTGGTGGAACTAATGTGGACATGAAGTTCCTTACAGCTTCAGAGACTACCTTTACTTTTAAAGAAATATAAATAGGAGAGAACTGCATTGGTACGTACCTGCATCTTGAATCATCACCATGACTAAAAACAAACAAATTCTTGGAAAATGGAAGCATTGTTTTGCTATCGGTATGAACCCATTTGCTGATCACTCAGTTTACCCCTAAAGTCAAATCAAATCAAATCAAATACGTTTAATTGTCATTGCACAACAACTGTACAACAAAATTTCATTGCATCTCCTTCAGTGGTCTACATAGAAGACACAGGATAAAACATTTAAAAGAACAAAAAGACAAACAACCATTACCGTTATCTCATATATCGGCAAGATCAATGAATGAAATGAATAAATAGATTATAGAAATATAAAAATATTGCACATTATATTGCACACTCCAACAGACAAATTTTTATATTGCACCACGAATAGTGTTGTGTTGCCTGCAGTGTTATCTATTTGAGTTTAGTTCTTTAATGGCACGTGGGTAGAAACTGTTAATTAGTCTACAAGTGCAAGCCTTCAGAGATCTGTATCGCCTCCCAGAGGGCAGCAGAGTGAAAAGGTGGTGTTATATCCCATTTATATTTGCAAGATTTCGGTCGTGAAAATAATTCTCACTTCATTAAAAGTCGTGTTCAGATATAGATTTTTTCTGAATGATCTGAGCCCTGATTTAAAACAAAAATCAGCTAAAGTCATGATGGAGTAAAGTGGTTGATGAGTGTGGTTCAACCAACAACTGAAGAAAGCTAGCAAGGCCGGAAATCTGCTGCCAAAATTAATTTTCATAAACTTTAGAAGCATTGAATGTATATCGATCCCAAAAGATGGAAATTATGTTTGTATTTCTTGCTTACAAAAATCAAAGTGAATTTCGAGGCATTTGGGAGTTGGGTTTCTAAGGGGGAAAGCCTAGGTTCCAGTTGCAGTTTAGTTTATTGTCATGTGTTCCGAGGTACAGTGAAAAGCTATTTGTTGCGTGCTAACCAGTCAGCAGAAAGACAATACATGATTACAATCAATCCATTTGCAGTGTATAGGTGCATGATAAGGGAATAACATTTGGTGCAAGATAAAGCCAGCAAAGTCCGGTCAAGGTTAGTCTGAGGGACATCAGAGGTAGATAGTAGTTCAGCACTGCTCTCTGGTTCAGGTAGGATGATTCAATTGCATGATAACAGCTGGGAGGAAACTGTCTCTGAATCTGGATGTGTACCTTTTGCCTGATGGGAGAAATGGGAGTGGCCAGGGTGCGATTTGTCCTTGATTATGCTGCTGGCCTTGCCGAGGCAGCGTGAAAAGTTGTGGAGGAAGTCAATCAGTCAAGATGGAGGGTGGAATGGAGTCACATCCAGCTCCCATGTCTTGACGGGCCACACAAATATGTTGAGATAGTGGAAGGATTGATCTGGGGTTAAGGGCTGGATCAGCTGTGCAGCCTTGTTCCTCTCTGAATGATCCACCTCATGCGTGAGCCACACGTGTGCAGATGAAGATTATCAATATAGTTTACGAACCCACGCTGCACGCTGTTGGATGCCACAGCTTGTGTCCAGAAAATTGTACCTCGGTGTGTCTAATATTTTGAACACGTTGAAGAAAAAATTGTAGATTTTGCCATCAAGGCATTAAGTCGTTGATTTTCTTTCATTAAAATTTGCATTAGAAATTGAATGGAATACCATCCATAATTACTGCACTCATGGACAAAATTCCAAGGCAGTACCACTGATTACAATGCTTCTAATATTTCTATCCATCTTTAATGGTAGACAATGGGTCAATTTGTGTAGGATATCCATTCCTTCTATTCAGAGATGCTGCCTGTCCCGCTGAGTTACTCCAGTATTTGGTGTCTATAATGGGTAGATTTCACAAGTTCACGCCATTGCAATGATCGCCACCAGATTCCTCGGTGCAACTGCAATAAAGCACATAATTGACAGCATCTTTTCTTTTTTTCACACACCGGCACAAGAAATTGCAGTCAATTTACCTGGAAACCATGGAAACCATCAGAGCCCCAGTATTAGTATTACTGAAAAACATTTCAAATGCTATCTGTTGACATGGCAACTTGATGTAATGACTCACAATGCTTACTGACCAGTGAATAATCGCCTCTCTCTAGATATTAAACCGGGTGCTTCCTGCTTCCTAGTGACTATTGGGTCAAGTTAGATGGCAAGGCATTAGCTGGCGGGGCTTGTTCACAATGAACATCAACTGGATAAGGAAGGTAGACAAAAATGGGCAGAATGAGGAGAGAACAAATAGGTAACGTATCGGGTTGAGACCTTTCTTCAGACTGATGTCGGTGGGGTGGGGTTGGGGGGGGGGGGGGGGGGGGTGGCGGGAAAAAGAGTCTTTATCCGTCTGAAGAAGGGTCTTGACCCAAAACGTCGCCTATTCCTTCTCTCTTAGATGCTGCCTCACCCGCTGAGTTTCTCCAGCACTTTTGTCTATTTTGATTTTTCCAGCATCTGCAGTTCTTTCTTAAACAATTAGATAAGGAAAGTCGCTGGGGTATTTTGCTCATGCAGTACAAGGACTGGCCATTGCTGGTCAGTACCTGGACAACTCTCCTTTAACTGTGCAATGAAGCCAAGTCTCACACTTACCTCCTAAGCATAAGGCCCCCACCCCACCCACCACTGCACTAGACTGCACAGTACCAACTCTGCACCAGACTGCACAGTACCAACTCTGCACCAGACTGCACAGTACCAGCCCTCCACCCACTTACCTTACTTCCCTGCCCCTCCCATTCCATCAACCCAGAGTCAGACATCACTGCCCTTGAATGAGCAATAAAATAATCAACAAGATTATTATATCAGTACAGACACAGCCGACATTCTTTCCAACTGAGATTGTCCATGGAGACCTACAAATTCTGAATTAATAGTAACCAACAGCATTAACCAGTTTCCATGATTTGTTACATTTACTGGGCTATTATTATGAGATAGTGTAAATGTGCTATTAAAATGACCCATTTTTTAATAGCAAATTCAAATCAATAGAAATTGCTCACAGAAAGAAAGTTAAAGCTTGTAGAATGTATCCTCCACCCACAATAGCTCATTGGCCTTTACTCCCCAGATCGACAGCAATTAGTTACTTTAATTTCCCTAACCAGCAGCTTTAGATTCATTTCACCATAATGGCACGGAATGCAACGTTTTCTCCTCATGGAAGTAAAAACTCAAACACTGAAGAGCTGTTGTATCATCAAAGCAGGCACTTTTATATACGCATAAAATATTAATCAAAATGGAGAAAGATGATTTCTGTTGTGACTATAAAATAATTGCAGTACTTCTCATTCTGAAACAGTTAATACTAGCATTCAAACAGATATTTACAGACCCACTCTGTACATGTTTTGCCACTGGCTGTGACATAAGAATAACCTTTTCCTACATATAGACACAGGCTGTATTCTGCCAAAAGATTTAATCTCATACTTGTTTTTGTTTTAAAGTACATCAGTTTTCATCTAATGTATAGTAATCCCAACTTGTGGAAACATAGCCTGTAATTTGTAATAGTTTTGCTAAAGTGGAAATGCAGTATGTATTTCTCTTGAATTATGAATTATTTTCTACCCTAGTTGCAACTTCTATTCAAAACCCCTTACTTATCTTTCTCCTCCATTTTGAGTTCCGCCATTGGGGATAACATCGTTAGATGGCTGATACTGAGGGGTAAAGGCTCTGATGATGGACAACATGCGTTTTAAATGAATAGCCAAGGCACAGGAATAGTTTAATAAAGTGTCGAGGAATGTTATGGCCATATTCAACAAGAAGAATCAGGTCTTCATTCAGGCGAATAATGAAAGCATCATCGACAGGTTACCCTCACATTGCAATCATTTGGAGTATACAGCGCCCACCATTCATCAACACTGGGTATAGTTTAGTGCAGAGATACAGTGTGGAAACAGGCCCTTTGGTCCACCGAGGCCATGCTGACTATTCATCACCTGCTCACTAGTTCCATGTTATCCCAGATTCATATCCTACATACCAGGAGCAATTTACAGAAGCCAACTAACCTACAAACCTGCACATCTTTGGAATGCACGATGAAACCAGAGCATCCAGAGAAAATCTGCGCAGTCACAGGGAGAATATGCCAATTCTGTACGGTGAAAGGAGCGGGTACCTGTTGGGGGGCTGCTGCGAATGAAGCGGAGCCCAGCTGAGGGCTGCCTGCTGCCTCTTGCGGCACTTGGCCTGGTTTGCCGCTGCGAGGAAATATAGTCTGTCCGGTGAACATTTTGTAACTTTGCCGGTGCCAGAAACGTGGCATCAAACAGGCAATTAGAAATGCATGCAACAAAGGTAAAACAGTTATAATGGGTGACTTCAATCTACATATAGATTGGGTGAATCAAATTGGCAAGGGTGCTGAGGAAGAGGATTTCTTGGAATGTATGCAGGATAGTTTTCTAAACCAACATGTAGAGGAACCAATGAGAGAGCAGGCTATTCTAGGCTGGGTATTGAGTAATGAGGAAGGATTAGTTAGCAGTCTTGTTGTGCGTGGCCCCTTGGGCAAGAGTGACCATAATATGGTTGAGTTCTTCATTAGGATGGAGAGTGACATAGTTAATTCAGAAACAAGGGTTCTGAACTTAAAGCAAAGTGACTTTGAGGGTATGAGACATGAATTGGCCAAGATGGACTGGCAATTGATTCTTAAAGGGTTGACGGTGGATATGCAATGGAAGGCATTTAAAGACTGCATGAATGAACTACAACAAAGGGCTTAATTAGGAAAGGGAAAATAGATTATGAAAGAAAGTCAGTTATTAAAGATGGGATGGCAGCACATTTGGAAAGTGTTGAAATCATTGGGCAAAGTCAGCATGGATATATGAATGGTAAATCATGTCTGACGAATCTGATAGAATTTTTCGAGGATGTAACTTGTAGAGTGGATAAGGGAGAAATAGTGGATGTGTTATATCTGGACTTTCAGAAGGCTTTCGACAAGGTCCCACATACGAGATTAGTATGCAAACGTAAAGCACACGGCATTGGGGGTTCAGTATTGATGTGGATAGAGAACTGGCTGGCAAACAGGAAGCAAAGGGTAGGAATAAACGGGTACTTTTCACAATGGCAGGCAGTGACTAGTGGGGTACCCGCAAGGCTCAGTGCTGGGACCCCAGCTATTTACAATATATATTAATGATTTGGACGAGGGAATTGAATGCAACATCTCCAAGTTTGCGGATGACACGAAGCTGGGGGGCCGTGTTAGCTGTGAGGAGGATGTTAGGAGGCTGCAAGGTGACTTGGATAGGTTGTGTGAGTGGGCAAATTCATGGCAGATGCAGTATAATGTGGATAAATGTGATGTTATCCACTTTGGTGGCAAGAACAGGAAAGTAGACTATTATCTGAATGGTGGCCGATTAGGAAAAGGGGAGATCAAATGAGACCTGGGTGTCATGGTACACCAGTCATTGAAAGTAGGCATGCAGGTGCAGCAAGCAGTGAAGAAAACGAATGGTATGTTAGCATTCATAACAAAAGGATTTGAGTATAGGAGCAGGGAGGTTCAACTGCAGTTGTACAGGGCCTTGGTGAGACCACATCTGGAGTATTGTGTACAGTTTTTGTCTCCTAATCTGAGGAAAGACATTTTTGCCATAGAGGAAGTACAGAGAAGGTTCACCAGACTGATTCCTGGGATGTCAAGACTTTCAAATGAAGAAAGACTGGATAGACTCGGCTTGTACTCGCTAGAATTTAGAAGATTGAGGGGGGATCTTATAGAAACTTACAAAATTCTTAAGGGGTTGGACAGGCTAGATGCAGGAAGATTGTTCCAGATGTTGGGGAAGTCCAGAACAAGGGGTCACAGTTTAAGGATAGGGGGAAGTCTTTTAGGACTGAGATGAGAAAAACATTTTTCACACAGAGAGTTGTGAATCTGTGGAATTCTCTGCCACTGGAGGTAGTTGAGGCCAGTTCATTGGCTATATTTAAGAGGGAGTTAGATGTGGCCCTTGTGGCTAAAGGGATCAGGGGGTATGGAGAGAAGGCAGGTACAGGATACTGAGTTGGATGATCAGCCATTATCATATTGAATGGCGGTGCAGGCTCAAAAGGACCGAATGGCCTACTCCTGCACCTATTTTCTATGTTTCTGTGATTCTTTGTGTACTGCCTGGGTGAAGTCTGTTGTATGATGTTACCAGATTGTGTGCAAAAATAAAGAATTTCACCGCACCTATGTACACGTGACAATAAAGTATTATTGAATCATTGTATCAAGAGAGAAATCCTTGGCTATGAGATTTTTTGATTTTTTTTGGACTATTTCAGGCTCCGTGGGTAAGTATGTGGTAGAACTGGCATATTTTTTATTAAAAGATTATCCTCTTTACAGAAATATCAAAAGTCTTTAAAAGGAAATATTTACATAGAACAGTACAGCACAGGAACAGGTAATTCAGCCCACGATGCCAAATTAAACTCTTTTTTGCTTGCAAGTGATTAATATCCCTCCATTTCCTGCATATTTACGTGCCTTTCCAAAAACCTCTTAAACACCACTATCATCTCTGCTTCAACCACCACCCCTTCAGTACAATTCAGGCCCCTAGCACTTTCTGTGTAAAAAAAAAAACTTGCCCCGCACATTTTCCCCCTCTCTCCTTAAAGCCATGCCCTCTAGGAATTGATATTTCCACCCCGGGAAAAGATCCTGCCTGTCTACCTTATTGATGCCTCTCATTAGTTCGTAATGGTCTATCAGGTCTCCCCTCAACCTCCGACACGCTAGAAAAAACAGTCCAAGGTTGCCGAGCCTCTACTTTTCAAACCCAATACCTTCCAATCCAGGCTACCCTCCCAGTAAATCTCTTCTACACCCACATTGTTTCTGTAAAGGGGTGACCACAATACTCTAATTGTAGCATATTCAACATTTTATAAAGCTTCCTGAATCTTATACTTAGTTCCGTGACTGGTGAAGGCAAGCATACCATATGCCTTCTTTGGGGAGCTGTGAACTTGCACATAAGATGCTTTCTGTATATCAATGCTATTAAGGGTTTTGCCATTAACTTGATACTTTACTCTTACATTTGATCTCCCAAAGTATAAACATCTCACACTTATCTGGATTCAACTACATCTCCACGCCCAGAACTATAATTGATCAAAATCCTACAACAGTAGAAGATGAGAACAAATGAAATAAAGTAAGAGAAGTCTGAAGAAGGGTTTCGGCCCGAAACGTTGCCTATTTCCTTCGCTCCATAGATGCTGCTGCACCCGCTGAGTTTCTCCAGCTTTTCTGTGTAACCTAAAGTAAGAGTGAATTGGACTGAGAGTGAGAGAGACAAGAACTGAGCGTGGAAGAGACTAGAATTGAGAAAGAAATATAAATCATGAAGAAATTAATGAAGAATACAAATTAGTAAAGAGCCCAAGAAGCAGTTGGGACTGGTTCAAACTATGGTGAAGGCTTCGTGTGGACACATCCAGCTCCTGATTCTGCAGTCGTTGAATAAGAAGTGGAGATTGGGGGCTTTGTAGGTTGCAATGAAGCTCTCTGAGAATGCTGATTCCTCCTGCATGTATGAAATCAGAAGAGAAAGGAAGGATTGAGAAGCAGGCACCACTGCAGAGCCAAAACCTAAGCTCACACTGATACAGATTACATTAGAATGAGAGAAGCTTAGAAAGATTGCCCCATCTATCCAAAATGTAGAAATCTCTTGGTGGGTGAATATTATAGCATAATTCATGGAAATAAATCACTCTTGACAATCCTCAAATGTTATAAATTGATGATAGACACAAAAAGCTGGAGTAACTCAGCGGGACAAGCAGCATCCATTAATTGATAATTGATTTTGACGAAAATACCCTTAAAATTAAAATTGATTTTTTCTTGCTTATTTTTTTATTAAGACATTGTGCAATGACGTGGAAATTAATTACATTAATTTACTTATTTCACACAGAGCATGCTTTTTAAAATGTGTTGTAAGACAATTCTTTGCAGTGGATGCGTAGAGCAAGACAATTTTTCATGGGATGCAGATTGAGCACAAAATGCAAGTCACAGGGTGATGTTGACTATTATTTATAGTTGATGGAGAAGTATGCACCTAACACTTTGCCTAAAGCCAAAGGCGGCAAATATTCGGACATTGCCCTCACTAATTGTCTTTTGAGGAACTGCTGCTGTATTCTGACATCTTCCCAATCTCATCATACTGCATGATAAACAAAAATGGAGCTGGAAGGAAAAAATACTTTGAATTAACATAGAAACATAGAAACATAGAAATTAGGTGCAGGAGTAGGCCATTCGGCCCTTCGAGCCTGCACCGCCATTCAATATGATCATGGCTGATCGCCCAACTCAGTATCCCGTACCTGCCTTCTCTCCATACCCCCTGATCCCCTTAGCCACAAGGACCACATCTAACTCCCTCTTAAATATAGCCAATGAACTGGCCTCAACTACCCTCTGTGGCAGAGAGTTCCAGAGATTCACCACTCTCTGTGTGAAAAAAGTTCTTCTCATCTCGGTTTTAAAGGATTTCCCCATTATCCTTAAGCTGTGACCCCTTGTCCTGGACTTCCCTAACATCGTGAACAATCTTCCTGCATCTAGCCTGTCCAAACCCCTTAAGAATTTTGTAAGTTTCTATAAGATCCCCTCTCAATCTTCTAAATTCTAGAGAGTATAAACCAAGTCTATCCAGTCTTTCTTCATAAGACAGTCCTGACATCCCAGGAATCAGTCTGGTGAACCGTCTCTGCACTCCCTCTATGGCAATAATGTCCTTCCTCAGATTTGGACAGAATTAACATGAAAGCTGAGCAAATGTGCAATATAAAGACCAAACAAGAAGTATATTGCTGGAGTAATACATTTATTTTTCATTCATTATTCAATCATTTTACTTCTACTATTTTTCTTTATCATATTTATTTAAATCCAGATATTTATGTGTCCTGCATTATTGCTTTCCCTTCATGCATTGAACATAGAATTGTACAGCACAGGAAAGGGGCCCTTCGGCTCACAACGTTTGTGTCAAGTTAAAATTATCTCATCTGCCTGTGCATGACCCGTATTGCTCTATTCCCTGCACTTCCATGCCTATCTGAAAGCATCTTAAACACTACTATCGTATCTGCCTCCACCACCACCTCTGGCAATGTGTTCCAGGCCTCCACCACTGTGTAAAAATAAGTGCTCCATTCATCTCCATTATCCTCCTCTCACCTTATAGCTATAACCTCGAGTAATAGACATTTCCACACTGGGAGAAAGGCTCTGACTGTCTACCCTATGCCTCTCATAATTTGATATACTTCTATCAACCTCTGATGTTCTGGTAAAAACAATCCAAGTCTATCCAACTTCTCCCTGTAATTTAAACCGTCTAATCCAGGCAGCATTCTGGTAAACCTCCTCTGCGCCCTCTCCTAGGCTTCCACATCTTTGCTGTAATGAGGCGACCAGAACTGTACACAATGCTCCAAATGCAGCCTAACCAAAGTCCCATAAAGCTGCATCATGACTTCCTGACTCTTATAATCAACGCCCCTTGCAATGAATGCAAGCATATCATTCATCTTCTTTACCAACAAAATAATTAAAGACATGTTCCACGCCAGTCATTCCTTCTTCTCCTTGTTCCCATTCCAGCAGAAGATATAGAACCTTCTCCTCGGTACCCATCTGCTCCTCCTTTGTTCTCCCTCCCCCTAGTCACAACAGGAACAAAGTCCCCCTAACCTTTCACCCCATCAGCCATTGCATACAACACATAATCCTCCGATATTTTTGCCACCTCCAACGGGATCCCACCACTAGTCCCATCTTCCTATCCCCACCCCTTTCCGTTTTCCACAGAGACCACTCCCTCCACAACACCCTTTGTTAACTCATCCCTGGTACCTTCCCTAGCAACCGCAGGAGATGCAACACCTGCCCCTATACCTCACAAGCACCAAATTGAAGCATCAATGGTAATAACTCCAGGAATAAATAGAAAGAGAAAATGCTGGAAACATTCAGCTGGTCAGAGAGCAACTGTGGAAAGAGAATAATCATTCTCAGATTCCTGACCCTTTGCCAGGACTGAAGTGGGATAACAGAACTAGTGTGAATGGATAGTCGACTGCTGGCATGGACTTGGTGGGCTGCAGGGCCTGTTTCCATGCTGTGTCTCTAAACTAAACTAAAAATTCTCGACATACACAAAAATAGTAGGCTGGAAACAATTGCCAAGAAATGTTTAGAGTTCCATTGGTATTTAAAGGTACACTGGATGACTGCATAAGGTAACAGCATAAATATTTCCAGTTCAATGTGATAAGGGAAATGTAAATGCTTTAAAAAATCTGCCAAAGTTACACCATTTGAAGATGAAGATTTCATTATCTGTTTGAAAAAGATTTGCATGGTTGCAAGTGGAAAGTTGCGATTTATTTTTCCGACAATGGAATTCACAGAAAAGCTCCATTTATACAAAATGTGCTGACTGTCAATGGAACTGTGACAGTCTCACAATGGTTGCTTATTAAGTACCATTTCCAGAGTTACCCATGTAAATTGTTTAACACAAACACAACAGGAGTCCCACTATACTTCAGTTTGCCAAAAATAAAAACATTTATAATTGCTGAATGATGAGATACCGTAGAGATATCCTCTATGTGGTTCATTTAATGTTCTTTTATATTTTTCTTAAGTAGAGAGAGCTTGCAGAATCCTGCAGAAACAAGGACCTGAGTGCCCTAGTAGTTGAACATTGAAAGTTTGCATGCAGGCACGGCAATAATTAGGAAGGCAAATGGAATGCTCGGCCTTATTGCAAAGGAGTAGATCACAAGGGTAAGAAAGTCTTGCTGCAACCCTACTAGGCATCAGTAAGAAGATACCTGGAAGACTTAATACAGTTTTGGTCTCTGATGTTGGAATATCAATTGATTAGAGTCAGTTGAGAGAAGGTCCACTTGGTTAATGTGAAGGTCCACTTGGTTAAGGAGTAACTCCAGCATCTCTAGAGGCCATGAATAGACAATATTTTGGCAATATTTCAGTTCAGGATTCTTCTTCAGACTGAAGAAGAGTCCTGACTGTAGATGACTAGTGCATGTGCCTTTAACATAGTGACCTCACCACTACTAACCACTCCCCTTATTAGATGTATAATTGCAACCTCCCCACCCATAGTTCTCTCTCTCTAGCTCCGGTGACAGACCACGTACAGCTAGAACAGCAATGCTTGTGAACTATCAATAAACTATTAGTAAAGACACGATGTGTTGATGAGACTTCTTTACACTGACCCGAAACGTTGACGAATCCTTACCCAAAATGTTGCCAATTTAACAGCTATTTAATCGTCAGATTAACTGGATTACGTACTGTTTCTGATCTCCTGTGTGATTTAGGGGGAGAGTCAGTTTGTGGCTCTGAATGAGAGTCAAGTTCAGGATTATTTATCTTTGTCTCCACTTTCTTTGCAGAATCTGATTTTACATCTCAACTTGGAATAATACCAAAGTCCAACAGATCAGCTTTTTGATGTATGTTAGGTACTTGAAATGGTTCATCCCTTGCTGGGATCATATGGTCTATGTGCACACTTCTATCATGTCCTCCCATTTCTACCAAGTACCTCTTGGTACCACACACTTCAATTATTGTCCCCATCACCCATTGGTTTGCTTTGTAAGGGGGCTGAGAACACAAACCTGATCATGCACAAACCTACAGCACATTCTTATTGACTTCCACCATAACAGGGCTGCCAACATTGGGTGAGAGTTGGGAGTGAGAAATTGCGAGAGACCAAGTCCGAGGGAGTATAGCGACTGGGGGGGGAGGGGGGAAGAAGTGTCCCCCTCCCATTGGTACGGAACATTTGCATTTTTCAGCTTGAAATTATGCAATATGGTGCATACTGTAGCGAGTCCAGAACAAGGGGTCATAGTTTAAGGATAAGGGGGAAATCTTTTAGGACCGAGATGAGGAAAACTTTTTTTACACAGAGAGTGGTGAATCTCTGGAATTCTCTGCCGCAGAAGGTAGTTGAGGCCAGTTCATTGGCTATATTTAAGAGGGAGTTAGATATGGCCCTTGTGGCTAAAGGGATCAGGGGGTATGGAGAGAAGGTAGGATCAGGATACTGAGTTGGATGATCAGCCATGATCACATTGAATGGCGGTGCAGGCTCGAATGGCTGAATGGCCTACTCCTGCACCTATTTCCTATGTTTCTATGTTTCTATGAGTCTTTTGACTTACACTTGAATGCAATATATATGCTTTAAATTGGATTGGAGCGTTTTTGAAAGGGGGGAGGCTGTGCGATCACTGATCACTGGCCTTGGGGGTACCCGGTGAGGGAGTGGAGCAACCGAGTGGGGAGCGGGTGGGGAAGAAGGGTGTCCCCCCTCCCAGGTTAGGAACGTTTTGAAATTTGATGTATTAAAATCATGTTTTAGTGCACTGTAGAAGTATGATTCCAATGGTTTTTGTATTTTTAAGAGGTAACTTTTTAAGGGGTAACTTTATCCACACAAAGGGTGATGGGTATATGGAACAAGCTGCCAGAGGAGGTAGTTGAGGCAGGGACCATCCCAACATTTAAGAAAAAGTTAGACTGATATATGGATAGGACAGGTTTGGAGGTATGGACCAAAAGCAGGTGGCGTAGCTGGGATATGTTGGCGGATGTGGGAAACAGGCACCGAAGGGCCTGTTTTCACACTGTATCACTCTATGACTACATTATACCTCCACCATGCACGAATGCTTCAAACTCAAGTGATCGAGTTTTATTGCCATATACTCAAGCATAGAAACATAGAAAATAGGTGCAGGAATAGGCCATCGGCCCTTCGAGCCAGCACTGCCATTCAATATGATCATGGCTATTCATCTAAAATCAGTACCTCTTTCCTGTTTTTTCCCCATATCCCTTGATGTCGTTAGCCCCAAGAACTAAATGTAACTCTCTCTTGAAAACATCCAGTGAATTGGCCTGCACTGCCTTCTGTGGCAGAGAATTCCACAGATTCACAACTCTCTGCGTGAAGAGAAAGTTTGTTCTCATCTCAGTCATAACTGGCCCCCCCTTTATTCTTAAACTGTGACCCATGGTTCTGAGCGCCCCCAATATCGGGAACGTTTTTACTGCAGTTACAGTAAGTGAAAATCTAGTAGGCAAGCAGGATGCTTTCACCAACCACTCCCATTTGAAGTCCACTATCTTCCACCGTATCTACCCAGTGCTTGGTACTTACTTCCAGCAGCCACTGGTTGTCCTCCAGGATGCACCGAGCCGCAGCCTGATCCATGCCGGTCACCTGGGCAAATTCGGCACAGAGACTCTCACGGCAGCGGCGCAACGCTTCGACGCCTCCGATGGCCCGGGACTCTTGCACTGAGGCTGCACCATGGCCGGAGCTGCAGTGAGCGACTCGCCTGCCCGGAAAACACTCTCCAGCCCTGCTCCCCGTCCGCATCTGTCCCCGCCGCTGCTTCCGCTTCCAACACCCGTGGCCCATGCAGTTGATATGAGTTTTGAAATTTTCGTTGATCACAGAATTTCTCACAACAGAGCGAGAGAAATTTGTGATCAGCGTGAGAATTTGGTGAAATGCGTGATTCTCACGCTCAATGCATGGGAGTTGGCAGCCCTGCCTCTCAATCCCCCTCTCCCTCTCCCTCCTCTCTCCTCTCTCCCCCTCTCTCTCCACCCCTCTTTCTCTCCCCTTTCTCTCTCCCTTCAACCTCACTTTCATCCCTCTCTCTCTCCCCCTCTCTCTTTCCCCTTCTCTTCCGTTCTCTGTCTCTCTCTCTCTCCCCTCTCTCCCTCCCTCCCCCTCTCTCTCCCCTCTCTCTCTCTCTCTCCCTCTCTCTCTCTCTCTCCCTCTCTCTCCCCTCCCACCTCCCCCTCTCCCCCTCCCTCCCTCCCCCTCTCTCTCCCCCTCTCTCCTCCTCTCTCTCCCCTCTCCCACCTCTCTCCTCTCCTTCTCTCTCTCCCCTCTCCTCCTCTCTCCCCCTCTCTCTCCCCCTCTCTCTCTCTCTCCCCCCTCTCCCCCTCTCTCTCTCTCCCCCCTCTCCCTCCCTCTGTCTCCCCCCGTCTCTCTCCTCTCACCCCCGTCTCTCTCTCCCCTCACTGTCTCCCTGTCTCCTTCCCCTCTCTCTCTCTCTACCTCCCTTTGCGGGTCTGTCCCTTCGGCACAGAGACTCTCGCGGCAGCGGCGCAACGTTTCCGACGCCTCCAACCGCCCGGGACACTCGCACTGTCCGGAGTGCTCCATGGCCAGAGCTGTAGCGAGCCACTCGCAGCGCCGCAAACACTCGACAACGCCGCAATCACTCGCCAGTCCCGGCTCCCCGCATCTGTTCCTGCCGCTGGTTTTGCTCCCATCCCTCCCGCAGCCCCGGCTCTCCAACACCCACGGACCATGCAGTTTATCCGAGTTTTATAAATTTTCGTTGATCACAAAATTTCTCACCACTGAGCGTGAGAAATCTTTGATGAGCGTGAGGGCGTGAGAGTTTGCTTGAGGGCGTGAGTCTCACGCTCAAAGCGTGAGAGTTGGCAGCTCTGACCATAATGACATTTCTGATCAAATTGTTTGCATCAAAACTTAGGAAACAGGTTAAGTTGAACCGAACTCAGTCTAGTTCTGAGCGTTCTTTTAAATAATGTAACTTGCATTAAAAAATATTTCCATTCACACACAAAACAAGGTAAAGGCTTCACAGTTTTTGTCAAAAGTCCCCAGTCGGCTGATGAATCCCATAGATGCCATCTTGCCCCCTAGACACAACACAAAGTTTGCCTGACAATCTCTAGATCATTCGTGCAGCTGCTGTTTCAAACTGCAGTCCCATGCATTGAAGGATCTGCAGTCTATCATGTCCAGTTCACAAATAACCGCAACAAAGCTCTGTAATTGCCATTTAAAATGTTAAACAATATTGCATATTGCAAAATGGTCCTGCACTGAATTTAACGGTTTCGTGAACAAACTTGATCAGATCAATTTTGCCATTTGTAAGATATTATAGTGGTGGCAAGTAGACAGAAACAAAGACAGGTTTTCAGTCAAGCTGTTGCCAGTGTGGGTCTTTTTTATTTTTTACATAAGTACACTACATATATTCACATATATATTCACGAGACTGATAAGAGAATGAACATATCGCATGACACAAATTATACCTTTCTGGTACTCAGTTCTTAAAGATAGTTATCAATATATACACTACACCAACTTTATCCATGGATAGTTTAATGTTTTTTGTACAATCTGTCTTTTCTTGTAAACAAAAATATAGACAATAGACAATAGACCACAGGTGCAGGAGTAGGCCATTCGGCCCTTCGAGCCAGCACCGCCATTCAACGTGATCATGGCTGATCATCTCCAATCTGTACCCCGTTCCTGCCTTCTCCCCATATCCCCTGACTCCGCTACTTTTAAAAGCACTACCCAGCTCTCTCTTGAAAGCATCCAGAGAACCTGCCTCCACCGCCCTCTGAGGCAGAGAATTCCACAGACTCACCACTCTTTGTGAGAAAAAATGTTTCCTTGTCTCCGTTCTAAATGGCTTACTCCTTATTCTTAAACTGTGGCCCCTGGTTCTGGACACCCCCAACATCGGGAACATGTGTCCTGCCTCTAACGTGTCCAAGCCCTTAACAGTCTTATATGTTTCAATGAGATACCCTCTCATCCTTCTAAACTCCAGAGCGTACAAGCCCAGCTGCTCCATTCTCTCAGCATATGACAGTCCCGCCATCCCGGGAATTAATCTTGTAAACCTATGCTGCACTCCCTCATTAGCAAGAATGTCCTTCCTCAAATTAGGGGACCAAAACTACACACAATACTCCAGGTGTGGTCTCACTAGGTCTCTGTACAACTGCAGAAGGACCTCTGTGCTCCTATATTCGATTCCTCTTGTTATAATGGCCAACATACCTTTCGCTTTCTTCACTGCCTGCTGTACCTGCATGCTTACTTCCATGGACAGATGTACAATGACCCCCAGATCCCATTGTACTTCCCCTTTTCCCAATTGATGCCATTTAGATAGTTATCAGCCTTCCTGTTTTTGCTACCAAAGTGGATAACCTCACATTTATCCGCATTAAACTTATCTGCCATGCATCTGCCCACTCCCCCAACCAGTCCAAGTCACCCTGCATTCTCATAGCATCCTCCTCACAGTTCACACTGCCACCCAGCTTTGTGTCTTCTGCAAATTTGCTAATATTACTTTGAATCCCTTCATCCAAATCATTGATGTATATTGTAAATAGCTGCGGTCCCAGCACCGAGCCTTGCGGTACCCCACTAGTCACTGCCTGCCATTCTGAAAGGGGCCCGTTAATCCCTACTCTTTGTTTCCTGTCTGCCAACCATTTCTCTATCCATGGTACACAAAAGAGCTGGAGAAACTCAGCGGGTGCAGCTATGGAGCGAAGGAAAAAGGTAACGTTTCGGGCCGAAACCCTTCTTCAGACTTCCTTCGCTCCATAGATGTTGCTGCACCCGCTGAGTTTCTCCAGCTCTTTTGTGTGCCTTCGATTTTCCAGCATCTGCAGTTCCTTCTTAAACACTTCTCTATCCATGTCAAGGGACTCTACCCCTAATACCATGTGCCCTAATTTTGCCCACTAATCTCCCATGTGGAACCTTATCAAATGCTATATTTGTCAAAAATTCTTGAGTATGTAAAATTAGTTGACAACATTTACTGATTCTTGATATAAAAGATCTTCAGATCAAAATAAAATAAACTGTTCCCATGTTATATTAAACTTTAGCATTGGAAATTATTTTCCTAATTATTTTCATGATTTGGCCCTTGGTGTTGAAAAAGATATACTGCACACTAATCTAAATTGGTCAGTGCTATTTTTGGAAGGTTAGTTCGGTGCTCTGTGCCTTCAGTCAGAAAGGTGTGATGCTTTGTCCTGCCTGTTCCCTGCCACTGCTGTCAACACTGTTCTCTCTGTCAGCATGACAGTAGGAGGATTGAGCAGGTCAATTGCAAATGCTTGTTTTGCTCTCTGCTCCCAATTGTTCTGCTGCCACAATATATTATAGAGTGTGAAAGAAAGTTGATGATGAAATTTGAGTCTTTGATTTTTTTTGTGCGTGTGGCAAATTCTTCCAATTTATTTCCTCTGCTTGTGCTTACAGTGGCTTGCAAAAGTATTCATGCCCCTTGAACTTTTCCACATTTTGTCACGTTACAAATGTAAATGTATTTTATTGGGATTTTATGTGATAGACCAACACAAAGTGGCACATAATTGTGGTGGAAGGAAAATGATACATGGTTTTCAAATTTTTTTACAAATAAAAAACTGAAAAGTGTGGCGTGCAAAAGTATTTAGCCCCCTTCACTCTGTTACCCCTAAATAAAATCCAGTGCAACCAATTGCCTTCAGAAGACACCTAATTAGTAAATAGAGTCCACTTGTGTGTAATCTAATCTCAGTATAAATACAGCTGTTCTGTGAAGGCCTCAGAGGTTTGTTAGAGAACATTAGTGAACAAACAGCAGCATGAAGCCCAAGGAACACACCAGACAGGCCAAGGGTAAAGTTGTGGAGAAGTTTAAAGCAGGGTTAGGTTATAAAAAATATCCCAAGCTTTGAACATCTCACGGAGCACTGTTCAATCCATCATCCGAAAATGGAAAGAGTATGGCACAACTGCAACCCTACCAAGACATGGCCGTCCACCTAAACTGACAGGCCGGGCATGGAGAGCATTGATCAGAGAAGCAGCCAAGAGGCCCATGGTAACTCTGGAGGAGCTGCAGAGATCCACAGCTCAGGTGGGAGAATCTGACCACAGGACAACTATTAGTCGTGCACTCCACAAATCGGGCCTTTATGGAAGAGTGGCAAGAAGAAAGCCATTGTTGAAAAAAAACCATAAGAAGTCCCATTTGCAGTTTGCCACAAGCCATGTGGGGGACACAGCAAACATGTGGAGGAAGGTGCTCTGGTCAGATGAGACCAAAATGGAAGTTTTTTTGGACTAAATGCAAAACGCTATGTGTGGCGGAAAACTAACACTGCACATCACCCTGAACACACCATCCCCACTGTGAAACATGGTGGTGGCAGCAGCATCATGCTGTGGGGATGCTTTTCTTCAGCAGGGACAGGGAAGCTGGTCAGAGTTGATGGGAAGATGGATGGAGCCAAATGCAGGGCAATCTTGGAAGAAAACGTGTTAGAGTCTGCAAAAGACTTGAGACTGGGGCGGAGGTTCACCTTCCAGCAGGACAACGACCCTAAACATACAGCCAGAGCTACAATGGAATGATTTAGATCAAAGCATATTCAGGTGTTAGAATGGCCCAGTCAAAGTCCAGACCTAAATCCAATTGAGAATCTCTGGCAAGACTTGAAAATTGCTGTTCACAGACACTCTCCAACCAATCTGACTGAGCTTGAGCTATTTTGCAAAGAAGAATGGACACAAATTTCAGTCTCTAGATGTGCAAAGCTGGTAGAGACATACCCCAAAAGACTTGCAGCTGTAATTGCAGCGATAGGTGGTTCTACAAAGTATTGACTCAGGGGGGCTGAATACTTTAGTACGCCACACTTTTCAGTTTTTTATTTGTAAAAAAATTTGAAAACCATGTATCATTTTCCTTCCACTTCACAATTATGCGCCATTTTGTGTTGGTCTATCACATAAAATCCCAATAAAATACATTTACGTTTGTGGTTGTAACGTGACAAAATGTGGAAAAGTTCAAGGTGTATGAATACTTTTGCAAGCCACTGTATACTGTTCCTTTGTCAACAAGGGTCCATATTTACCTTGCACACATGTACCGTACATCCCTGGTGCATGATCTTTGACTGAGATTTAACCGGCTATTTGAGCAGAACACACCAAATAATCTAGGTGTCACCTCACTTAAAATAAAATCTGCATTTGGGGTCATTGGATAAGTCAAGTTAAGTTTATTCGTCACATGCACATACGAGATGTGCAGTGAAATGAAAAGTGGCAATGCTCGCGGACTTTATGCAAAATACAAACAAACAAACAAACAAACAAACTACAAACAGAATGGAACAGAATCACATATTCTTTTACATATTACATATTGTGGGAGGAAAGATAAAAAGGGAAAAAAAACAGCACTTTAAAAAAAACAGTAGAATGGTACAGTAAAGTTAGTCCCTGGTGAGGTAGGAGTTTACAGTCCTAATGGCCTCTGGGAAGAAACTCCTTGTCAACCTCTCCGTTCTCACAGCATGGCAACGGAGGCGTTTGCCTGACCGTAGCAGCTGGAACAGTCCGTTGCAGGGGTGGAAGGGGTCTCCCATGATCTTATGGGCTCTAGAGTTGCACCTTCTGATGTATAGTTCCTGCAGAGGGGCGAGTGAAGTTCCCATACGCTCTGCAGAACCTTCTTGTCCTGGGCAGAGCAGTTCCCAAACCAAATCATGATATTTCCGGGCAAGATGCTTTCTACAGCCGCTGAGTAGAAGCACTGGAGGATCCTCAGAGACACTCTAAATTTCCTCAATTGCCTGAGGTGGTAAAGGAACTGTCTTGCCTTACTCACGAGTGCCGAGGCGTGTGATGCCCGTCATATCCTCAGGGATGTGGACTCCCAGATATTTAAAACAGTTCACCCTATCCACAAGATCCCCATTTATCCTCAATGGAGTGTACGTCCTCGGTTGATGTGCCCTCCTAAAGCCCACGATCAGCTCCTTGGTTTTTTTGATGTTCAAGAGGAGGCTGTTATCCTGGCACCCGAGTGCTAGACCAGCCACCTCCTCCCGGTAGGCCTTCTCATCGTTATCTGAGATCAGGCTCACCACCATAATGTCATCAGCAAACTTGATTATCGAGTTGGAGCTGAACCTAGCCACACAGTCATATGTGTACAGGGAGTACAATAGGGGGCTGAGGACGCAACCCTGGGGGGATCCTGTGCTCAGAGCGAGGGACTTCGATGTATTCCCTCCCATCTTGACTACCTGGGGCCTGGCGGTGAGAAAGTCCAGGACCCAGGAACACAGGGGGGTGTTGAGCCTCAATTCCAGTAGCTTCTCAGCCAGTCTGGTGGGGACTATCGTGTTGAAGGCTGAACTGAAGTCTATGAACAGCATCCTCACGTAGCCCCCCTTCTGGCTGTCAAGATGAGAGAGATTGGTGCGCAAAACTTTTTTCACACAGAGAGTGGTGAATCTCTGGAACTCTCTGCCACAGAAGGTAGTTGAGGCTAGTTCATTGGCTATATTTAAGAGGGAGTTAGATGTGGCCCTTGTGGCTAAGGGGATCAGGGGGTATGGAGAGAAGGCAGGTACGGGATACTGAGTTGGATGATCAGCCATGATCATATTGAATGGCGGTGCAGGCTCGAAGGGCCGAATGGCCTACTCCTACACCTAATTTGTATGTTTCTATGGTTCTAAAACCTGGGAGACTGCATCGTCCGTGGATCTGTTCGGACGGCATGCGAACTGCAACGGGTCCATGTTGCGAGGGAGGAAGGTGCAGATGTGTTTGTTCACCAGCCTCTCAAAGCATTTCATGACTACCGAGGTAAGGGCCACCGGACGGTAGTCATTCAGACAGGCTGGGGAGGCATTTTTAGGTACCGGTACAATGATGGATTTTTTGAAACAGGCAGGGACCACGGACTTGTCCAGGGAGAGGTTGAATATTGTAGTGAGCACTGGAGCTAGCTGCGTAGCACAGGACTTGAGTTCTCGCCCCGAGATGCCATCGGGGCCTGCAGCTTTCCTCGTGTTCACACGTGTCAGAGCCCTCACACATCGTGCTCAGACAACGAGAATGTGTGCACATTCCTCCCTTCAGCTTCGGTAGACAGCCCGCTGGCGGTATTGTCGTTAGTCGGCAGACCTGGGGTGATGTTGCCCGTCTCGAAACGAGCGTAAAAGGAGTTCAGGCCATCAGCTAGGGAGGTGCCGGCATTTGTGGATGAGGAGGGGGTGCTCCGGTAGTTGGTTACAGTCCGTAGCCCCTGCCAAAGGCGTCTGGTGTCCTGCTGCTCCATCTGTCACTCCATCTTGTCTCTGTACCTCCTTTTTGCGTCCTTCACCGCCCTTCGCAGTCGGTAGGACTCTACCTTGTAGACGTCCATGTTTCCGGATGCCAGGCCAGAGTTGTAGGCAGCGGTGCGAGCATTCAACGCAACACGAATGGACCTGTCCACCCAGGGTTTTTGATTCGGAAAGGTGCTAACCCTTACCGTGGGGACGATGTTGTTGGCTATTGTTGCAATGAAGTCCGTGACTGCTTCCGCGAACTCACTGACGTCACTGGAACTTGCTTGGAACATATTCCCGTCAACATCTGGGTCAGACCACCGCTTTACGTCCCTCGTCACTGCCGCTTCCCGAACTATCCTCTGTTTATACTCTGGCAGCAGGAAAATGGCAGCGTGGTCAGATTTTCCTAAGGGAGGGATTGAAACAGCTTTGTAGCCTTTCCTGAACGGTGTGTAGCAGTGGTCCAATGTTCTCTCCCCCCTGGTGGCACACGTGATGTGTTGGTAGAAGTTCGGCATGACCTTCTTGAGATTTGATTTATTAAAATCTCCAGCCACCACCATAGCCGCATCCGGGTACTTGTTTTGATGTTGACATAGCACATCGTGTAGGGCCGATGGTGCCATGTCGGTGTCCGCATGTGGTGGAATGTAGACGGCTGTGAATCCCGGGGAAGGTAGAATGGGCGGTCACTTGGTTCTCGGTTCTTGGGTCCTCCAAAATATTCCAACTGGAATTTAAACTGGCTGTGGTGAAGGGAGGGATTAAGCCAGAAAGGGTATAAAGAATACACACTATAGAATTTGACATAAAACATCCCCACACAGCAGAATCAAGGTTTCCCACTGTGTGGGAAGGCACCAAAGTCAGTCTCTTCCTCCACTGTTCCTCGTGGTCAGGGCCTCCCCAAGCCCTCCGCAGTTGCAGCTACGGGCGGCCCGATGTCCAGGACCGCTCGCCGGGGTGATACAAGTCCGACGTCGGGGCTGCGGGACGTCCTCAGCGACCTGGACACCAGAGTCGGCCCCCTCCTACCTGAGTTGGCGGCTTCCAAAGTCCGTAGGCCGCGCCAGGTGGAGACTGCTGCTGGAGACCCTCTGCAAGGCGTGCCTACAGCAGCAGTCTCCACCCCGGCGCGGCCTACGGGCTTTGGAAGCCGCCGACTGCAGTAGGAGGGGCAGCGCAGCGCAGCGCGTGGAAGACAGTGAAAAACGGGGGGGGGGGGGGGGCGGGGGAAGAGGGGTGATGTCATTCGCAGCGCATGGAATACAGTCGAGCAGAACCATTGTTCCCATCTCGTTTATTTTCAAAGATTTGAGAACATTTTCATAAATAACTCAAGAAATAAAGCACAAAACTGTCAGGTAAGCCACTTTTTTGACCACCGGATAAATCTCTACAGGAATATGTAAATAATTACCATCAGGGCATCGTTTTTTCAAGCAGTATGATTATACACACACACATACACCCACATACATCCAAGATCAGAGTTTTATAAGTATAGAGATAGAACAGTACAGTAAGGAACAGGCCCTTCGGCCCACTGTGGCCATGTCGACAATGATGTCAAGATAGACTGATGTCCTCTGTCCCAACTTTTTGATATCTGCCGTTTTAACCCTTCTATTCTTAATTACGTTTTATATCATTTTTTTTCTGGTATGTGCAATAATATTTGTTCTAGTCCTTTTTCATTTGCCCTATTCCTTATGTGTTTGTCATCTTCAATATCTTCTGTCTCTGAGAAAGAATAATAAAAATATCAGATTAATTTAACTCTTTGGTTCCTTCACGGAGGCTATGCAGAATGTCAGGGAAGAAGGAAGGAGGTGAGAAACCTTCACTATAGTTCATGCAGACTTCACTACTGCGTCATTTTCATGGCATATCATGTCAAGGTTTTAATCTATAGTACCCTTTTATCATTTTAAATTAACAACCAATTTAGCCAGGTAAGGTAATACATTTATTCATTACAGTTCTGCCTTCAACACCATAATCCCAACCAAAGTAATCTCCAAACTCTTGGACCTAGGAGACAGTATACCCTCTGCAACTGAAGCCTTGACTTATTGACCCATAGACCATTATCAGTGAGGATGTGACAAAATATCCTCCACAATAATTCTTAACACTGATGCCCCACAAGGATGTGTTCCCAGCCCTTACTTTAGTCTCTATAGACTCATGGACAATGGCGGAATGGATAGGATGGAGTACAAGGAGGGAATAGAGAACACAGTAATGTGGGTCAAGGCTACAACCTTTTCCTTAGTGTCAGTAAGATGAAGAAGCTAGTTATTGATTTCAAGAAACAAGGTTGTGCACATGCCCAAGTCAACCTCTACGATATTGAAGCAGGATTGGTTGCGAGGATGGTTGAGAGCTTCAAGTTACTAGCTGTAGTTATCATAAACAATTTGTCCTAGATCAACCACATTGAATCCATAACCAAGAAATGCCTCTATTTCCTCAGAAGGCTAAGTAAGTTCAGCATGTTTCCAATGACTCTAACCAATTGCTGCAGATACACCATAGAAAGCTTCCTGTTGGGAAGCATCGCAGCATTGGGAACAACTTTGCCCAAGACTGCACGGAATTACAGAGTTGTGGATATATAGCCCAACCAGACTTTCTCCGTTGACTACACTTCACATTGCCATGGGAAAGCAGCCAACATCATCAAAGACCATTTTCACCATTCTCTCTTTTCTCTCCCATTTGATAGAAGATACAAAAGCTTGAAAGTACTTACCAACAAGTTTAGGAATAACTTCTTCTGTTATCAGACGACTGAATGGTCCTCTCATAAGCAAGTGAGTAGTCATAGAAACATATAAACATAAACATAGAAAATAGGTGCAGGAGTAGGCCATTCGGCCCTTTGAGCCAGCACCACCATTCAATATGATCATGGCTGATCATCCAACTCAGTATCCTGTACCTGCCTTCTCTCCATACCCTCTTATCCATTTAGCCACAAGGGTCACATCTAACTCCCTCTTAAATATAGCCAATGAACTGGCCTCAACTACCTTCTGTGGCAGAGAATTCCACAGATTCACCACTCTCTGTGTGAAAAATGTTTTTTCTCATCTCGGTCCTAAACGATTTCCCCCTTATCCTTGAACTGTGACCCCTAGTTCTGGACTTCCCCAACATCGGGAACAATCTTCCTGCATCTAGCCTGTCCAACCCCTTAAGAATTTTGTAAGTTTCTATAAGATCCCCCCTCATTCTTCTAAATTCTAGCGAGTACAAGCCGAGTCTATCCAGTCTTTCTTCATATAAAAGTCCTGACATCCCAGGAAGCAGTCTGGTGAACCTTCTCTGTACTCCCTATATGGCAAGAATGCCCTTCCTCAGATTAGGAGACCAAAACTGTACACAATACTCCAGGTGTGGTCTCACCAAGACCCTGTAAAACTGCAATAGAACCTCCCTGCTCATATACTCAAATCCTTTTGCTATGAATACTAACATACCATTCGCTTTCTTCACTGCCTGCTGCACCTGCATGCCTACTTTCAATGACTGGTGTAGCATGCCACCCAGGTCTCGTTGCATCTCCCCTTTTCCTAATCGGCCACCATTCAGATAATAGTCTACTTTCCTGTTCTTGCCACCAAAGTGGATAATATCACATTTATCCACATTATACTGCATCTGCCATGCATTTGCCCACTCACCCAGCCTATCCAAGTCACCTTGCAGCCTCCTAGCATCCTCCTCACAGCTAACACTGCCCCCCAGCTTTGAGTCATCCGCAAACTTGGAGATGTTGCATTCAATTCCCTCGTCCAAATCATTAATATATATTGTAAATAGCTGGGGTCCCTGCAGTACCTTGCGGTACCCCACTGGTCACTGCCTGCCATTCTGAAAAGGACCCGTTTACTCCTACTCTTTGCTTGCTGTTTGCCAGCCAGTTCTCTATCCACATCAATACTGAACCCCCAATACAGTGTGCTTTAAGTTTATATACTAATCTCTTATGTGGGACCTTGTCGAAAGCCTTCTGAAAGTCCAGATATAACACATCCACTGGTTCGCCCTTATCCACTCTACTAGTTACATCCTCGAAAAATTCTATAAGATTCGTCAGACATGATTTACCTTTCATAAATCCATGCTGATTTTGTCTAATGATTTCACCATTTTGCAAATGTGCTGCTATCCCATCTTTAATAACTGACTCCCGCAGTTTCCCCACTACCGATGTTAGACTAACTGGTCTGTAATTCCCCGTTTTCTCTCTCCCTCCCTTTTTAAAAAGTGGGGTTACATTAGCTACAATCCTCAGGAACTACTCCAGAATCTAAAGAGTTTTGAAAAATTATCACTAACGCATCCACTATTTCTGGGGCTACTTACTTAAGTACTCTGGGATGCAGCCTATCTGGCCCTGGGAATTTATCGACCTTTAATCCATTCAATTTACCTAACACCACTTCCTGGCTAACCTGGATTTCACTCAGTTCCTCCATCTCATTTGACCCCCGGTCCCATGCTATTTCCAGCAGATTATTTATGTCTTCCTTAGTGAAGACAGAACCAAAATAGTTATTCAATTGGTCTGCCATGTCCTTGTTCCCCATGATAAATTCACCTGTTTCTGACTGCAAGGGACCTACATTTGTTTTAACTAATCTTTTTCTCTTCACGTATCTATAAAAACTTTTGCAGTCAGTTTTTATGTTCCCTGCCAGTTTTCCTTCATAATCTATTTTCCCTTTCCTAATTAAACCCTTTGTCCTCTGCTGGACTTTGAATTTCTCCCAGTCCTCTGGTAGGCTGCTTTTTCTGGCTAATTTGTGTGCTTGATCTTTTTTTTGTTCTGATCTTCCGACCTAGCCCATGCTGATCAACTTGCCCCATCCACATGTCCCATCTGCCCACATTTGGCCCATATCCCTCTAAACCTTTCCTATCCACATATCTGTCTGAATGTCTTTCAAATGGTGTTATAGTACATATCTCAATTATGCCATCTGGCAGCTCGTTCCATACACCCACCACACTCTGCATGAAAAAGTTGGTCCTCGGGTTCCTATTAAATCTTTCCACTCTCATTTTAAACCTGTCCTCGGGATTTAAATTCCCTAATCTGGGTGAAAGATTCTGTGCATTCCTCTCATGATTTTATACACCTTTGTAAGATCACCCCTTAGCCTCCTCTCCCTATAGCTCTGGCCCATCTGTAACTCTGTACAGGTGACAATAATAACTCAATATCAATGCCAATAAATAAAGGACTCTTGTTAACCCATAAACTAGCATTTAAGCAACATGTTAACTGTTCAAACTATCCATTGAATTACCTCCTCCATCTTGCTAATCTCTACATTGTATCCACAATCTCTACAGTGTATGACTTAATTTCCACATATTTCATATTTGATTTCCTTTCCCTTGCTGTTGATGCCTGCCCTGTCAGCTGTCCAGTCTCAAGCTCCGGAATTATTTTCCAAAAGCTATCTCTCTCATTACCAGGGATGTAATGCTCAGGGTTTATAAGGCTCTGGTCAGACTGCATTTGGAGTATTGTGAGCAGTTTTGGGCCCTATATTTTAGGAAAGAATGTGCTGGCATTGGAGAGGGTCCAAAGGAGGTTTAAGAAAATAATTCTGGGATGATTAGGTTAACATATGATGCATGTTTGAAGGCGCAGGGCCTGTACTTGCTGGAGTTTAGAAGGATGAGGAGGCATCTCATTGAAATTTACCAAATAGTGAAAGGCCTGGATAGAGTGGATGTGGTGAGAATGTTTCCACTAGTGGGAGAGTCTAGGACAAGAGGGCACAGCCTCAGAATAAAAGGATGTACCATTAGAAAGGAGAGGAGGGGGAATTTTTTTAGTCAGTGGGTGGTGAATTTGTGGAATCCATTGCTACAGAAGGCTGTGGAGGCCAAGTTTAGTTTAGTTTAGTTTAGAGATACAGTGTAGAAACAGGCCCTTTGGCCCACCGAGTCTGCACTGACTAGCAATCCCCACACATTAACACTATCGTACACACACTAGGGACAATTGTACATTTATAACAAGCCAATTAACCTACAAACCGGTACGACTTTAGAGTGTGGGAGGAAACCAAAGATCTCGGCGAAAACCCACGTGGTCATGGGATGAACGTACAAACTCCGTACAGACAGCACCCATCGTCGGGATCAAACCCAGGTCTGTAGCGCTGTAAGGCTGCAACTCTACCGCTGCACCACCATGCTGCCCTTTGGGATTCACAGGTTCTTGATTAATACGGGTGTCAAAGATTACAGCGAGAAGGCAGGAGAATGAAGTTGAAGGAAAGATAGATCAGCTACGATTGAATGCCGGAGTAGACTCAATGGACCAAATGGTCTATTTCTGCTCTTCTGACATGAACTATCAATCTTATCTTTTAAAATGCTCTTTAAAATGCTTTTGACCTTTTGAATCTTCATCCTAATATAACTTGTTGAGATTTAAAGTTTAATTTGACAATCTCTACTTTCTGTATTAATATACCAATTATATCAGGCGGCGCGACTCTCGTCAGCAGCGGCCTCTGCAGCCCGTCTGCATTTTTATTATTTTTTGTCTCTGTTTCTATGTAGTTTTTTTGTTATTTTTTGTTGGGTATGTGTGTGGGGGGGGGGGGGGGGGGGGGGGGGGGGGGGGGGGGGGGGGGGGGGGGGGGGGGGGTGGGAGGGAGGGAGTAACTTTTAAATCTCTCCCTGCACGGGAGACCCGACCTTTTCTTTGTCGGGTCTCCGTTGTCGTTGGGGCTGCAACGAGGAGCGGCCTCCAACAGGAGAAGACCGGGGGCTCTGGTGCCGACTACTCACCTCACCGTCGCGGAGCTGGCCGAGTCCGGAGCGGGTGGAGCGGTGTTGCGGCCCGACCTCCGGAGATTCGGAGGCTGCAACTGCGGGAGCCCGCGGGTCCCTGGAGGGAGACCGCTTTTCAGGGCTCCCGCAACGGCGACTTCTCCCGCCCGAGTTGCGGGGTTGAAGAGCTCCTGGAGCGGGGCCTTGCAGCACCGCCCCGCGCGACTTGGAATGGGGGCGCTAACCACCAAGACCCGGTGTGCGACCTTGCATCACCCGGAGTGGCTTTAATGGCCGCGGGACAATCGCCATCGCCAGCCGGGGGCTTTGACTTTGACTCTGACATGGGGGGGGGGGGGGGGGGGAGTGCAGTGGAGAGATAAGTTTTTTTGGCCTTCCATCACAGCAATGTGATGGATGTTTATGTAAATTATGTTGTGTCTTGGGTCTATTTGTTTGTAATGTATGGCTGCAGAAACGTCATTTCGTTTGGACCTCAGGGGGTCCAAATGACAAATAAATTTAATCTAATCTTAATCTTAATCTAATCTAATTCAACGTATAAATACATGCAAGATCTTGTCAGAATTATGCTATTGAGGGTTCTGCCTCAACCAAGGTGCAGGTTTTTTTAAATAATTACAGGATTAATTACAAAGCTTTCTAATATTGCTTGAAGTTTAAAAATAAAACTGCAGATACTGGAAATCTAAACGCTGGAAATATTCAGCAGATCAGGCTGCATCCGTGGGATTTGAAATAGAGTTCAGGGTTTCAACATGAAGCATTAACTGCTTCTCTTCCCACAGATGTGGATGGGTTTGATGAGTATTTCCAGCATTTCTTGCTTGCACGTCGGTCTAGTTCAGAATACAAATGATCCTTACACATTATAATTGTAGCTCTGTGGATAGCAGTTTCATCTCTTTGTGGGTTCAAGTCCCTTTGAAGGCCTTACAATCCAGTATAGTGTTGGAGGAGTGTGATATGTCTCTCTTTATTTTTGTTTTTAAAAAGCTACTGCAATGCGCCCTTTTAAATTGCCCCTCTTGGATTGAATAAAGTGCTTGATTGATTGATTGATTGATATATCATTTGTGGTGCTATCTTTTGAATTAGTTGTTAACTGGAGCTAAGCTTGCTCTTTTAGATGAATGTAAAATCTGCAATGTCTATTTTGTGGAAAAGCAGGGGATTTATCCCTGGAATCTTGTACTACATTGCATAATTATTTTTGAAATTACAACAAAGTACTTTGTTGGCTGTTGGGATAATTTGTTGGAATAAATGCAGTTCTTTCCCGTTTAAGAAATTGGTCTAATAGGACAATGCAAATCAGACATCTAGATTTATAAAACCTTAAGCAGAGGGTTTCATTTTAGAGGCAGAAAGAGGTTAGAGAGCAATATATGATTTGCAATGCAAACCATCTAGTTTCTGGTAAAAAAATAATCTTGAATGCAGGATATTCTTCAAATTTGTGAGCCTTTGGATCATGTGGAGAGCTTGCAATTCCAGGCAGTGCTGGTCATTTATTGTGACTGAATTTGAAGTTGTTGGTTTTTCATTAAATTGTCAGTCAGCAACACTCATTCAGCCAACCTCAGACACAAAACTTTTCTTTATGTGAAAAATGAGATTTTATGTTAAAAAGAATGCACAGAATATAACACGAGGGATGGAATTTGAACACAGCATAAAACAAATGTATAAACCCATGTACTATTAGGGATTCCAGACCAGGCCACAAATCATTCCTTAACTTGCTTTTATTTTTTTCCATATAAACAAGGTATTTGAGTTTTATTTGAGTTCTATATGAAAACTGGTTGGTGAGTCTGAATGGTAATAATGAACTTTCCTATGTGGCGTGACTGGCCCAGGAGTGTAATGGATATTGCAAAGCAAACATGCAAGGTTTCACCCACAGAGTTGTGAATCTGTAGAATTCCCTGGCTCAGAAGGCAGCGGAGGCCAATTATCTGGATGCTTTCAAGAGAGAGTTCGATAGAGCTCTTATAGATAGTGCAGGTGCAGGAGGAGGCTATTCGGCCCCTTCGAGCCAGCACCGCCATTCATTGTGATCATGGCTGATCATCCCCTATCAATAACCTGCCTTCTCCCCATATCCCTTGACTCCACTAGCCCCTAGAGCTCTATCTAACTCTCTCTTAAATCCATCCAGTGACGGCCTCCACTGCCCTCTGTGGCAGGGAATTCCATAAATTCACAACTCTCTGGGTGAAAATGTTTTTTCTTACCTCAGTCTTAAATGACCTCCCCTTTATTCTAAGACTGTGGCCCCTGGTTCTGGACTCACCCAACATTGGGAGCATTTTTCCTGCATCTAGCTTGTCCAGTCCTTCTATAATTTTATGTTTCTATATGAACCCCCCTCATCCTTCTAAACTCCAGTGAATACAAGCCTAGTCTTTTCAATCTTTCCTCATATGACAGTCCCGCCATCCCAGGGATCAATTTTGTGAACCTACGCTGCACTGCTTCAATCACAAGGATGTCCTTCCTCAAATTAGGAGACCAAAACTGTACACAATACTCCAGATGTGGTCTCACCAGCGCACCAGAGTCAGGAAAGGGGTACTGATTGTGGATGATCAGCCATGATCACAGTAAATAGCCTACTCCTGCACCTATTGTCTATTGTCTATAACAAATCTATCATCTAACAGTGAGAGAAGCCAAGAATTTCCAGAAATGCCTCTTTCAAATAGATACATGATGTTGAGGTGGAGATATTCCATTATCCATGCCTTGCCCAGATTAGAAACCAATGGCCTCATAATAAATTAATAAAGATCGATGCATTGCCAATGCCCCTGTGTCCTTCAAATATTAATTCATTTTACCCTTTCTGCTAGATAGGGCCATTTAGCTAGATAGGGCCATTGGGAGTGTCAGTCCATTTGCACTCAGAAGTCATCTTATATTATGTGAACTATAGTATAAATGAGTTCTGTTCCAATCAAAAGTTTTCAGTTGGGTACCGAGATCTATAGTGTAATATAACATTTAAGAAACTTGCATAGCAAACTAATGGGCCTGTCCCACTTAGGCGATTTTTCAGGCAACTGTTGGCAACTGTCAAGTTGCCGGTAGATGCCTGAAAAACCCGCAACTAGAGCAGCGACTGTCAGACACACACACACACACACACACACACACACACACACACACACACACACACACACACACACACACACACACACACACACACACACACACACACACACACACACACACACACACACACACACACACACACACACACACACACACAGTGTGGAGACAACTTTTAAGAAGCCAGAGATACACGGCTGTGAAGCTCGGCGGACATTAACATTACTGGTCAATTATCCTTGGTTCTGAAAACTACTGCTTACGTTTTTTTTTCCCCATTGAAATTCACCAGTCAACACCGGCTACAACCTACGAGAACCTTTGACCTCCTGGCAAGCCACTAGGATCTCCTGGCGACCCACTTACAGCGCTAGAATTGTCGCTACTCTCCATGGCGGCTTCATTCTGGTCACCGCTAATTTTTCAACATATTGAAAAATTTGCGGCGACCATAATGAGGCCGCGCCTAGTTCCCAGAATGCGGGAACGACTCACGACCATGAAGGCGACTCCCCGGCAACATGTGGCGACCATGTGGCGACTGCATAGTCTCCTGCAGTCACCTAAAAAGTCACCTAAGTGGGACAGACCCTTAAACTACATTCTTGTTATAAAAATGATTCACAAGAAAATGATTGTGTTTTGCAATGTTAAAAATTGTTTATAAATTGGTAAGCAATGCTAGATAATGTTATTCGAGGAATTAAATGCTAGTTCAATCAATTCTTATGGGTCAATGAACTATGTGATTTTCAGAATCAAGAAACTAAAGCGTTATTTATTCCAGGAAGAAGTGAATTCAAATAATTGCTCTAATTGGTGTTTTTGGTTTGTTTGTCTAAATTTATTACTGTCCTGTTAAACCTTCATTGAAAAGCCTTGCTGGGCAGTAATGCCACCAAAACTAAATTTTTGCTCTCAGTGGAGAATAGACAATGACATCAAAGCTATCCATAAATAGCATCCAAGGTGTTTGAAGATGCATTGTCAATTGCTTTGTTTAGTAATAAAAATAGAAAATGCCTGGAACACTTGAATCTGCTGGGATTAGTGGAGAGTAAAAGACAAGATGAACAATTCAGGTCAATACCCTTTCATCAAATCTTTGGTTTCCTTTTAACATTGATGATACCTGAGGAACTATCAACATGCTATTGAACTGAGATATTGATCTTACCTTTCTCTCGCTATAGACGCTGACTGAATGCTGACTGCTCATAGTACTTTTCACTTCCAGAATCTGCCTGATTTTATGTTTCGACTTTGTTTAGCAACATCCTAAAGGACATCAGGTTGGTGTCCTTCCCATCCACTTAACGTTTTGTGGGCTTTATTAAAACAAAACATTTAAATTAATAATGTTTAAGAGGGAACTGCAGATGCTGGAGAATCGAAGGTTACACAAAAGAGCTGGAGAAACTCAGCGGGTGCAGCAGCATCTATGGAGCGAAGGAAATAGGCAACGTTTCGGGCCGAAACCCTTCTTCAGACTGAAGAAGGGTTTCGGCCCGAAACGTTGCCTATTTCCTTCGCTCCATAGATGCTGCTGCACCCGCTGCGTTTCTCCAGCTCTTTTGTGTAACATTTAAATTAATAATGTTGATTTGTCAAATGTAGATTAATTAAAATAAGATAGCATTACACACAATGTCTCTTTGATAAAAATGACACCCAACTCTGTTTATTTATTGATAATGGAAACGATATTCTTTTAAAATTACCTTTTTATGCAACCATTGTATAAGTTCAAGAACGGAAGTCTGCACCAGCCCCTACATACACAGAAGGAATTAAGAAGATATTGGAATTTGAAATATTTTTTCATTTTCCTGCTTTTATTTATTTCTTACAGAATGTGACCACATATTTCAAGCACTTCATATTTTACTCAAAGACTTTATGAAGCAACATATTGAAAGGATTTCTGGTGCCAATCTTTCACAGCCTTCATCTCCCAGGTGTAGGCAGAGAACCATCCCGAATGAGCCTTTGGCATGTTGTCAATATTTTCAGCATCTGCAGATTTTCACAACTTGGATCTGGGCATTGCCCCTCAAGCCACAGTCGCAATCTGAGCAGTCAACACATGAGCAGTTTTGACAGGACATAATGGTTTCAAGCTGCACGTGCACTGTTATCTGGGAATAACATTGACAACTCAAGCAAGTGTACGCAATATCTTGATCTGTGGGAAATGTTAAAAAAGCACAAATTCTAATTATGAGTTAGAATTTGTTGGTTGGGTGTTTAAAAAATGGTAATCTTTTCTGCAGGCGTCTAAATTACACTGAATATTTACTTTAGACTAGGCTTTTAGAAATAAAGCATGGAAACAGGCCCGTCGGCCCAACGAGTCCACATCGACCAGCGATCACCCCGTGCACTAACTCTATCCTACACACTAGGGATAATTTACATTTTACAGAAGCCAGTTAACCTACAAACCTATATGTCTTTGGAGTGTGGGAGGAAACTGGAGCATCCGGGGAAAACCCACGCAGTCACAAGAAGAACGCACAAACTCCGTACAGACAGCACCCATAGTCAGGATCAAACCTGGGTCTCTGGCACTGAATTGAATTGAATTTCCTTTATTGTCATTCAGACCTTTCAGTCTGAATGAAATTTCGTGCCTGCAGTCATACATACAATAATATAATAATAGACAACAGAACAGACAGTACACACAAATTAATATCCACCACAGTAAGTCCACCAAGCACCTCCTCACTGTGATGGAGGTAAAAATCTTAGGGCTGCAGTCTCATCCCTCCTCTTTTCACTCTGCGCTGAGGCGATTCCCCACCGGGCGATGGTAAATCAGTCCCGCGGCTCACCGAGCTCCGCGAACGGGCCGGTTCAAACACCGCGGTCCGGGGTGGTCGAAGCTGCCGTCCTCCAGTCCAGCGGATGCAGCTGTTGACGACGTCGTCCACTGGCCCACGGCCGAACCCCGGACTCAGGCCGCCGCCGCCAGAACGCCGTCTCAGCCACCGGAGCACCGTTCCAGCCCCGAGCCGGGTCGCCCTCACGTGAGCGTCTCAGCCCCGTGCCAGGCCACCCCCATGGGAGCGCCGTTACCCTCGAGCTGGGCTGCCCCGACGGGAGCACCGTTTCCCTCGGGCTGGGCCGCCCACACGGGAGCGTCTCAGCCCCGTGCCAGGCCGCCCTCATGGGAGCGTCACAGCCCCTCACGGGAGCGCCGTTCCAGCCCCGAGCTGGGCTGCTCTCACGGGAGGGAGCCCAGGGCGAGTCCTGACAGGCTGCCTCCAGAGCCTCGAGGTCGCCAGCTCTGCCATTAGGCCTTAGCGCAGACGGAGGCAGGAAAGGGGGATACGACAAAAAAGTCGCATTCCCCCGAAGGGAGAGACAGCAAACCCCGTTTCAACCCCCCACACATAAACACAACCTAAAAAAACAAAAACTTAGCTAGACAAAACGAAAAAAACCCACAAAAAAGTAAAAACAAACGGACAGCAGGCGAGCCGCAGCCGCTCACCAGCGCAGCCACTTCCGGACTTTCCGCCACTGCCTGTAAAGGGCCTGTTCCACGAGTAGGCGACTGCAAGTGGCAAGCGCGACCTAACGTGGTCGCTTGAGCCGTACGGCCTCGCGGGGCCGATCCCACTTCGATCGCTGGAGCCGTATGGAGTTGTGCAGAGCTGATCCCGACCTCGCGCGGGGCTCCAAAATACTGACCCTGTCCAAGAATTCCATGCGGCAACAGCCTGCCGGCCCGCAGCCGCATTGAGGCCGTACGCACCGCCTCGACGGGCGTGCGCAGCGTCTCGACGCTGTACGCAGCATCTTGACGCAGTGTCTTGGTGCGAAGTTCCAGCGTACTTCGCTCGAACTTCACGTCAACTCGTACGGGATCACTCGACCTGCGCGCGGCCTCCGCTTCCGGTTTGGTCACGCTCGCCGCATGCAGTCGCATGCTCGTGGGACAGGCCCTTAATGCAGCAACTCTACCACTGTGCTGCTTCTCTTGACTGGATTCAGCAGGAGGCAGTGAAATAGCATGAACTACTAATTTCTGTTATTTACCCTATTTCCCTGGAAATTAACTATATCTCCATCGGGGAATCCTTATGGAAATTTCAGGTGTGTATAAGGAAAGGGTGAAATTCTCAGTCCAATCAATTTCCAACACAGAAAATGCTGGCAGCACTCATCAGTTCGGACAGCATCAATGGGAAGTGTTATGTAAGACCATGGACCTTCATCAGAACTTTCTTCATCAGTGTCCGCTTTTTGTTTCCGATATTATCAATTTTCTGTTACAAACACAGTCAGATTGGTAGCTTCACATGTGCCTTATTTGGTTAAAACCCCTGAAGTTTGAGGGACACATTTTTTTCTCAGCTGTCTCACTTTAAAAGCTATTTTAACTTACTTTGTTCAAATTAGGAAGTCTGCTAAAGATCAGTAAAGGGCAGAGTTATGTTGAAAAAGGGTCTAGAACAAACCATCATCAAATAAATTACTTAATGATTTTGTGCCCGCTTGCATTCACTTTCAGGATAGAATTGTAGATATTTCTGCTACTGAAGTAAAATCATTGAAGGACAGAAACCCATTAACACCAATACTTTGTAATAAGCCACAGTTCTTTTTCACTAGACCTTCATTTAATAAACCGGAAAATTCTATCTTTAATCATGGACAAGGAAAATAGTCAGAGTTATAACGCTTTACAATGTGGAAACAAGCTCCCTGACCCACCTTGCCCATGCTGACCATGTTGTAATTTTTGGGCTAGACCCATTTGTCTTTATTTGGACCATATACCTCAAAACACTTCCTACCCATGCATCTGTCCAAATATCTTATTAAAATTGTAAATGTATCCACATCTGTAGCTTCCTCTGGCATACCTGGACCACCTTCTTGTAAAAATGTTGCCCTTATGGGGGCACTCTTAAATATCTCCCCTCTCACCTTTAGCCTATGCCCTCTAGTTTTTGAACACTTTACTCTGGGAAAAGGATTGTGCGCGTTCAGATTATCCACGGCCTTCATGATTTTGTACTTCAATATGGTCATCCCTCGGCCTCCTACGCTCCAAAGAAAATTTGCCAAATAAACAACTTCTCCCTATAACTCAAGCCCATAGGTCCAGGTAATATTCTGATGAAGCTCTTCTGTACCCTTTCCAATTTAATGGCATCCTTCCTTTAGCTGGGTGACCAGAACTGTACACAGTACTTCAAGTGTGCTCACACCAATAACTTGTGCAGCTGTATCACAATGTCCCAACTTTAGTCCACAATACCCTATCTACCTGAACTGTTATTTTCTGGGAACCTATACTCCTAGATCCCAAGGTCTCTACCATTTACTATGCAAGCCCCACCTTGGTTTGACACATGAAAGTCCAACACCTCACACTTGCCAGAGTTCAATTCAGAGATGAATGTTTATTATCATAATCCCAGTCAGAGATTCATTCCTAGGTTTATGTAATGGTGAATTCAAGAACAAAATCTAAATTAAGCAGTCATAAACATGAACTTTAAGGTCTAAAGACTAAACCATGCCATTGGGCACTTTAATTGAGCCTTGAATAGCTAATTGGCTAATTGCCTTGCCTTTTCCCTCCTATTAACTGATCACATTCCCATTTACAATCTTTGCTGTCCAACTGATCTCCATTGTAACGCACATATGACTCACCCATAAAGAAGATGATCTTGACATTAATATTTCTTTAACAGGCTGACAGCACTTCAGAATCATGCCTCAAATGCGAATGATTCTTATCCTCACACACTCCCTCCTGTAAGTTCCCTCAAACATTCCGTACACTACATTAACCAACACCGCAAGTCTCTCACCCAGGCAGGACCTTCACAATGGATGGTGGGGACTCGGCGAGTGTGGTAGAGCAGAGGGTTCTAGGAGTGCAGGTGTATAGTTCACTGAAAGTGCAATCCCAGGTAGATAAGGTGGTAAAGAAGGCTTTTGGTATGTTGGTCTTCATCGGTCAGGATATTGAGTATTGGAGTTCAGACATTTTGTTCCAGTTGTACAAGACATTAGTGAGGACACATTTAGAGTACTGTATTCAATTTTGGTCACCCTGCTATAGGATGGATGGCATTAACCTGGAAAGAATGCAAAGATTTATGAGGATGTTGCCAGGACCTGAGGGGCTGAGCTATAGGTAGAGTTGGGCAGGCTAGGTCTTTATCCATGGAGTACAGGAGGCTGATGGAGGTCTATAAAATTATCAGGGGAATAGATACGGTGAATGCATAGCTTTTATGCAGTGTAGAGTAATTAAAAACTAGAGGATGTAGGTTAAGGTGTGGGAAGCAAGATTGAATAAGAACCTGAGCAGTAAATGTTTTACTCAGAGATCCTGGGAATATGGTACGAGCTGCCAGAGGTCGTAGTTGAGACACGCACTATAATACCATTTAAAAGAATCCTGGACAGAGATATTGATAGAAAGCATTTAGAGGGATATCGGCCAAATGTGGGCAAACGGGACCAGCATAGATGGGGCATCATGGTTGGCATGGACATGTTGGGCCAAAGGGCCTGTTACTGTGCTGTTTGACTATTTGATTCCATATGCCAGTGGCATTGGTTTGAAATATTCTGTCATTGTTTTTAATAACATATTCCCGTCATCTCCTCTAGTCAACTCACCGCATTCCTGTTCCCAAATATCACTCAGATTAGGCAGAGCTAAAAATAGATGACAATTCGTAGACTAATCATTAGGTTCAACAAGGTGACAAGATACCACATGTTATACTCGGTTAATGAAAGTACATTCACATACACTGAATGTAATGTGACCACATTCATTGCTTAACATGAAGTATCTTGTTAGTTTACAACAAAAGGCATGAAAGGCTTGTTCCTTTGATGTTAAAGGAACAGAGGTCACCTGGCAACATTCATTTGGGTGACAGACATGGAGGGAAAGGGTTGGCAGCCCTTTCATTAAGCAGAGAGAAGGAGGTGATGCAAGGCTGACCCTTGAAGATTATTGATTTTGAAACTCCTTAATCAAAGTTTGCAGAAGATTCTCTACTGTGGCTCATTGCTGTACTGAACATCAGAGGTAGATCGAGGGAAGTTTTTGAGAGTTTCACATTAGAACATCTTTCAATAAAAGCAAGAACTGGAGACAGGCAGATAAAAGGAATGCTTAACTAACAAAAATCAGGGTTAGAGTTAAGAAGCATCTGTTCACAAAAATTATTAGAATATATAATATTACAGAATAACACAGATCAGGCTGATGGTAAAGGAGATTATGGATATGGAATATCACGCTTAAGGAGATTATGGATATGGAAAGATAAACAAATGGGGTGACTGGCTCCCTCGCCTGTATTTCCCTGTGAAGTCCATAATTTTTTAGACACAATTTGTGTTCCATAATTTCTGCCAGGTTTGGCCACTTACTGACCTTTTGGCTGACTGGTAGAATTCAGTGACTCAAGGAACTGCCGATGCTGGTTAACTAAAATAAAACACAATGTGCTGGACAAAGCAACAAAATGAAAACTAACACAAACTAAGTCTATCAGTCAATCCTTGGTCAGAAGCAGGTTATTGTTGAGTAATGATCCCTGCACATTCCCTGGGTGACAGCCTGCCATATGGTCCTGAGCAATGCTATACATGGTTATGATTACCAATTTTCATAGCAGATGAGTGAAGGAAGCTTTGGAGGAATGTTTTCAGCCTGAAATGTCCAAATATGGATTTCATCACATGTCCATCAGTGGAACATGTGTAGTTCATCATCATCCTTTTTTTTTTGTTTTTGTTTATTTTATTAGAAGTTAATACAGCACAAAACAGTACAGTGGAACCTAATTTTAGGTGCCAACTATGTAATACCGTAATCCATTCTATGTACAACCTCTAGTTTTATGTTATGAGAAGGAAGTAAGCAAGACAAGAAAAAGAAAACAATAGAAAGAGGAAAAAGTGGAAAAATAGATGGTAGAGAGTAGAAAAACGTGAAGTGTGTATATAAAAAATAAAAAAGGAAGGGAGAAAGTGGAAAGTAGAAATAGAAGAGAAGGCCCCTTAAAAGAGAATTTTTCAAATCTGTATTCGGAGATGTAGATCTATGAACTGAAATCAGCAATCTTTACGGTACCGCTGCATCACATGATTCCAAAAAGTCGATGAAAGGAGACCAACTCCTTAAGAATTGGTCATATTTATCTATTAGTCGGAGTCTCATTTCTTCAAGGCGTGCTATGTCCATCATATTCCTAATCCACATTTTAACAGTTGGTATGGTTGTATTTTTCCAAAATTTAAGTATCAATTTCTTTCCAATTATTAACCCATAATTAAAAAAAACATTTTGATCTTTATTTAAATTGGTATCTTCTCCTATTATTCCAAATATAATCCATTCCGTTTTGGGTTCTATTCTTGATTTGAAAAGCTTTGTAATAATATCAAATATATCACTCCAAAATTTATTCAACTTTGTACATCCTACAAATGAATGTGTTATATTAGCGTTTTGAAACAAACATTTATCGCATCTGGGAGAGACGTTTGGATAAAATTTATTCAGCCTCGTTTTTGAATAATATAGTCTATGTAATAATTTGAATTGAATTAAATTATGTCTTGCATTAATAGAACAGTTATGTGTATTTATCAAATACTTTTCCCATCTATCCTTCGAGATCTTTATCATTAGCTCATGTTCCCAATCTTCCCTTAATGCTTCTGTTGAGGGTGATTCTCTATTTAATATATTATTATAAAAGTATGATATTAATTTTTGTGAATCAGCCTTAATATTCATTGCTTCTTCTAAAGGATCTAAAAATATAGTTTGAAATCTATGTGTATATTTCTTCATAATGTCACATACCTGTATATATTTAAAATATTGATTATCCTTCAATTTAAATTTTAATTTTAATTGTTGAAATGATAACAGTTTGCCCACTTCATACATATCCCCTACTTTCCTAATCCCCAGTCTATCCCATTGTTGATATGTGTTGTCGATGAGAGAAGGTTTGAATGCGGGGTTGTTCAATAGTGGGGTTAGTACTGATAAATTATTTAATTTCAAGGATACTTTTATTTGTTTCCAAATTCTTATTATATTGTGAATAATTGGGTTCTTCTTATATATTATACTATTCAATTTTATCGGTGAGAGCAGGATCGTTCCTATATCGTGCGGATAGCACTCCTCTTTCTCCATTCTTATCCTCTCCAACTGCTGAGTGGAACTATCCAGCCAGTACATTATGTTCTTAATATGCACTGCCCAGTAGTAATACATAAAGTTAGGTAATGATAAACCCCCAACTTCTTTAGATTTGCACAAATGCTTTCGTTGAATTCTATGTGTTCTGTAGTCCCATATAAAATTAGTGATAGTGGAATCTAGTTTTTTTGAAAAAATATTTTGGAATATATATTGGGATCGCTTGAAACAAATATATTAATTGTGGTAAGAAAGTCATTTTTATAGCGTTAATTCTACCTATCAATGAGAGCGGAAGCGTTTTCCAAAATTTAATCGTATCATTCAGTTTATTTAATAGTGGCATAAAATTGGCACTAAATAATGATTTGTGTCTTCTCGTAATTTGAATACCCAGATACTTGAATTTTTCTGTTGCAATTTTGAAGGGGAATTTTAGTAAGTGTCTCGAATCCTGTGGTTTTAAAGACATAATTTCGCTTTTATTCCAATTTATTCTATATCCTGAAAAAGAGCCGAATTCCTCAATTAGTGTTAATAAGGTGGTTATACTCGTTTGTGTATTAGTAATATATAAAAGGATATCATCAGCATATAATGAAATTTTATTCTTTGAGTCCTTGCTGTTATATCCGTGAATATTCGGGTGATTTCTAATCCTTTCGGCCAGCGGTTCTATCATAAGGGCAAATAGCAATGGTGATAAGGCACACCCTTGCCTATTACCCCTTGATAAGTAAAATTTTGGGGATAGCGTATTGTTAGTTAATATTCTTGCCGTAGGTCTATCGTAAAGTAGTTTAATCCATCTAATAAAATTCTCTCCCGTATTAAATTTTTGGAGTACCTTGTATAAATACTGCCATTCTACTTGATCAAATGCCTTCTCTGCATCCAGCGTGACAACTGAAATATCTTCATTGTCCTCATTATGAGAGTACATTATATTAAAAAGCCTTCTCAAATTATTAAATGATTGTCTTTTGGGTATAAATCCCGTTTGACCCGTATTTATTAAATTGTTAATATAATTATTTAGCCTTCTAGCTAGAATCTTTGCTAAAATTTTCTGATCCGTATTTAGAAGTGAAATAGCTCTATAAGAACCCGGTTCATCTAAATCTTTATATTTTTTTGGTATAAGCGTTATTGTTGCTTCTGCTAGGGTTTCTGGTAGTTTATTTTCAGTATAAGCCTGCATGTATAAATTGAATAATCTTGGTACGATTGACTCCTGAAATCTTTTATAAAATTCATTACTAAAACCGTCTGGTCCTGGGGTCTTCCCATTTTTCAGTGAGTTTATTATTTGTTTTATTTCTTCACTAGTAATCCGTGCTCCTAATTGCTCTTGTTCTAAACTATCCAATTTTGGGAGCTTGCAATTATCTAAAAAATTTGTAATTTTACTTACATCTGTCTTTATTTTAGATGTATATAAATTATGATAAAATTGGGCAAACCTTTTATTAATATCCTTAGGCAATGTTAGAAACTCACCCTTATCTGATTTAATTTTAGTAATAGTTTTTTCCTTTTCTCGTTGCTTCAGTTGCCTCGTAAGTAGTTTATGTGGCTTATCCCCAAATTCGAAGTGTGCTTGTTTTGTAAATTGGAATAATCTTATTACTCTAGCCGATAGTATTCTATTGACTTTATATTTCAATAAAGTTATCTTATTATGTTTATTTATGGTTGGGTCAGTTGCATTGTCCAGTTCTAGTAATTTTATTTTCTGTTCTATCCGCTGAAGTTCTCTTTTATTTTCCTTATTTTGAAAACTTTGGTAAGAGATTGATAAGGTAAAATGACACCGCGAATATATGCCTTGAAGGTTTCCCATAATAGCGGTGCAGAAATACCCGGCGTGTCATTTATTTCGAAAAAAAGTTTTGTTTGTTCTTTTATATACTCATAACCCTGCGGGTTATTTAATATGTGTGCATTGAACCTCCAAAAAGGTTTTATACTCGGCATTCCCTCAATTTTAAGTATAAAAGTCAATGGTGAGTGATCAGAAATAATACTATTATGATATGATGGTTTATTCGTATACGGGATTAATTTTGTCCAATAAGAAATAGTCAATTCGCGAATAAGTTTTGTGAACTGATGAATAAAATGAGTATTCCCTTCCACTTGGATTTGCTATTCTCCAAACATCAGCTATGTTATTATTTTTTATATAAGTATTTAAAAATTCATAGGTCTTAGTTTTAACAAGACGCTTCCCTAGCTTTATTGATTTATCTAAGTATGGGTCTATAACACAGTTGAACTCTCCCCCCATTATTATATTTTGAAAATTATGCTCTGCAATTAAATCTATTATTTTCCTAAAAAATTGTGGGTTATCAAAATTAGGCGCGTAAATATTTATCATAGTTAATGGTGTATTGTAAATTTCTCCCGTGACTATAACATATCTTCCCTCTTTATCAGATATGGATTTCTTTGTATTTACTGTATTTCCCTGTGAAGTCCATAATTTTTTAGACACAATTTGTGTTCCAGAATTTCTGCCAGGTTTGGCCACTTACTGACCTTTTGGCTGACTGGTAGAATTCAGAGACTCAAGGAACTGCAGATGCTGGTTAACTAAAATAAAACACAATGTGCTGGACAAAGCAACAAAATGAAAACTAACACAAACTAAATCTATCAGTCAATCCTTGGTCAGAAGCAGGTTATTGTTGAGTAATGATCCCTGCACATTCCCTGGGTGACAGCCTGCCATATGGTCCTGAGCAATGCTATACATGGTTATGATTACCAATTTTCATAGCAGATGAGTGAAGGAAGCTTTGGAGGAATGTTTTCAGCCTGAAATGTCCAAATATGGATTTCATCACATGTCCATCAGTGGTACATGTGTAGTTCATCATCATCCTTTATTGTCATCTTGCAAAGCAACAGTTGTACAGTGCAAAATGAGAAGACGTTTCCCAGGGAATACCGACATAAAACTTAGACATTTCACGCATAAAATAAAAACAATAAAAAAACAATCCAGTTCCTGATAAAACAGTACGAATAGATTAAAAAATGCAGGTAAAAACAGCAACATTAAAATACAAGTAAAAACAGTCATAAGATGTCCAGGGCAGCTGATTTAAGTGGCCAGTGCCAGAGTTATTACTTAGTGCCAGTTATTAAATTGTCAGTGCAAAGCAGCAGAATCAGGTGGAGTGACTGTTTAGCAGCCTCACAGCCTGTGGAAGGAAGCTGTTTAGCAGTCTGGTTGTCCGGGCTTTGATGCTACAGTATCTCTTTCCTGATGGCAGGAGATCCAGGTGTGTGTGGAGGGGGTGCAGTCTGTCCTTTGCTATGCTCAGTGCTTTTTTCAGGCAGCGGCTCTGGAACAGTTCTTGTACCGAGGGTAGGGAGACGCCAATGATCCTCCCTGCTCCCCTCATTCATTCATAAATGTAAGTGGTTATTGGTCCAGTCAGGGTTGTGATCTATTTAGGTGTATTCACTGACCTTGACCACTTATGCAACGTCATAGAACTTCTTCTAACACTTTTGCAGGTCCGTACAATTTGAATCCTGGTTTTGTTCTTCACTTTTATCTCCTCCCTTTTTCTTTCAAGGCCTCCTTGCCCTTGCAAACAGTCCTCTTCTTCTCCAACTTATATACAAACACACCAGTGTAGACTGAAAATGATATTTGGCCACGTGTGTTTTTGCTATCTTGAATTATCTTTGCAATTAAATAAATTGTGACACAAGGATGCCTATTTGAGGTGCAGGTTGTCTTTAGAAGTGCAGGTTTGTTTTAAAATAGTAGTAGCTGTATAAACAATTGAGTCCTGTGCTGATAAACCACTCAGTGAATCCTGAAATTACAATATTGACCAAGCAACATGAATGAGTTGTGCTGCCTGGACTGGCAGTTATTAAACACAACCACAACCATACTTTCCCCAAATCATTTCTCCCCATCTACCTTCTGAGTTCTGTTCAATATCTACAAAACTTTGTTCAAAGCATCACTTAGTCTCCTAAATTTCATGGAGTACTATATTAGTTTGTGCAACCACATCTTTTAATTTAAACTATGTCCTCTCTCGGGTTAGTACACAGAATTGTTCACAATTCACCAGGAGTGTGCGGACCAGAACTTTATAAGGTTTCCCCTGGTATTCTAGATTTCCTGATTTAAAATTTGGCATTCCGCTAATGGTTCCACTAATTCATCATTTTCTATACCACCAAGGGCTCATATTCTCTGGGCCATCATCTATTGCTTGCTATTCATTTCATAAAGAAAGTCCTTACGTCAATCCCCTTTGAGTGTAAAGTAAATGATCCCAGAATTTCTTCCACTGAAATCCATTTTGTACAGTATGCATTAATGTATTAATATCATTGAGATTTGTTGCTTTTAATTACAGTGCTGAAAGTGCCACCTCTCTTGGTAACATTAGCCAACTTGGATATGCAGTTTTCTATTCCATCATTTTAGATATTTGTAAATGTGGTGAATAATTGTAGCCCAATCAGATACTTGTGGAACACGTCCAGCCATTCACTTCCAATTTGAGTTGCTGCTCATTGTACTGCCAATGAACAACAGAAGTCAAATGAATTTGGCCTATTGAAATCTAGGCATTGATGAAGTGAAAGAGCACATTTGCTATTGCTGAATGACCATCTTGTGTCAGGCGTGTGTGTCCAAAGTTTTAGAGTTAATGGCAAGCTAATACTGAATGAATGCCAATTATTGACAGCTGTGCAATTTGATTCTCTTGGTGACTGTTTTAAATATAGATATTTAAAATGTAACTTAAAATTTAATTTGCATGAACTTTAAAACAGATTTATGTACATTATATTTTTACAAATTATAAATATACCCGATTTCAACCAATATTAACATAGAATATAGAACACAGAACAATATAGCACAAGAACGGGTCCTTCAGCCCATAATGTTTGTGCTGAACATGATGCCAAGACCAACTCTTATCGTCCTGCACATCATCCATATCCCACCATTCCCATCATATCCATATGCCAATCCAAAATTCTCTAAAGTGCTAATACTGTATCTGCATCTGCAACCATCTTTGGCAGCGCATTTCAGGCACTCACCACCCTCTTTATAAACAATTTGCCCTGGATGTATCCTTTACATTTTTCCCCTCACACCGTAAAGTTATACCTTCTTAGTATTTGATATTTCCATTCTGGCAAAAATGTTCCAACTGTCTACCCTATCTATGCCTCTCATAATTGTATATACTTTTATCAGGCCTCCCCGCAATCTCTGGCATTCCGGGGAAAACAATCCAAGTCGGGATAGTAAACAATATTATGAAGTTTTATATTGACTTTGCAATACTTTGATAATATTAGCAAAGAATATTCTTTGCAAAACATTCAGATTAAATATCCATTAAGATGAATGTTATTTGGGGAATATACTGTATTTCCCGGCAATGAAGATGCTATTTTTACCCTAAAATAAGGCCCGAAAATTTACCTGCGTCTTGGAGGCCGAAGGCTAGATTATTAGCCAAGAACGAAGGACTTGGGCCAAATCACTTTTAAAACATTGGGACACACACACACACACCACACACACACACACACACACACACACACACACACACACACACACACACACACACACACACACACACACACACACACACACACACACACACACACACACACGCACACACACACACACACACGGGTCGGCAACACACAGCCTGGATCCCGAACTCATCCGGCCTGCAGCCGTTTTTTTTTTCAATTTGTTTTCGCGACCTGGGAACTGCAGCCAGTCCCGGGGCATGCAGGTGACCTGGGCGCTACAGCCAGACCTGCCAGCCAACCTGCGTGCAACAGCCAGACCTGGGGCAAGCGAGCCAACCTGGATAACTGCAGCCATTCATGGGCCAAGCAGCCGACCAGGGCACTACAGCCAGGCCTGGGGCAAGAGAGCCGACTTGGGAACTACAGCCAGTCCCGTGGCATACAAGCGACTTGGGAACTGCAGCCAGACCTGGGGCAAGCGAGCCAACCTGGGCACAGCAGCCAAATCTGGGCTCTCTCTCTCTCTCTCTCTCTCTTTCTCTCTCTCTCTCTCTCTCCCTCTCTCCCCGTTATCTCTCCCTGAGCTAGGAAGTCCCCATCCCTCAGACCTGAATTGCACAGCGCATTGTGGGACAGGCGAAGATGGAGGCTCCCTGGTCCAGATTGCCTCCTTGAAGGAGTTTCACATCTTCCTTTCTACTAAATCAAACCCTTGATCCTGTCCCGCCAGCATTTTTTTCAAAATTTAACAACTCAAAATGGGGATGCGTCTTCGACGCAGGTACATCTTCATTGCCGGGAAATACGGTTTATTTATGTTTAAATCAGATTTTAATTTTATTTTGGCCAAGGTAATTTTCTTTTAAACTTGGCAATTTGACAGGTGGTCCTTGAAGAACTTCTGACATTATTTGTCCCATATGGCTCCCTTTAATGCCATAATTCCTCACTTAATTTACATACTAACATTGCATGGAAAATCGCAATGACATCTCAAATTATTTGGCATGGAATTACATATAATCAGCAGCATAACGATGGGCTGTTCACTGAATTGAATTGAATTGAATACATTTTATTAGCCAAGTATGTTTACATACAAGGAATTTGCCCTGGTGCTTTGCTCGCAAGGATAACAACACAATATACAGTAGACAATTACAAATAAAAATATATAATTTAAACACATGAAGAATAAAATAAAATACTCGAGCAAAAGGCTGCAGACTTTTGGCTGTTAAATAGAGTTATTGCTCATGGAAAAAAGCTGTTTTTTGGACTGGCTGTGGTGGCTTTGACAGTCCAGAGTCTTCTTCCAGAGGGAAGTGCTTCAAAGTGTTTGTGGCCTAGGTGAGAGGGGTCAGAGATGATCTTACCCGTTCACTTCCCGGCCCTTGCAGTGTACAGTTCATCAATGGGGGGAAGGTTGCAGCTAACAACCTTCTCGGCTGATCGAACGATTCGCTGCAGCCTCCAGATGTCATGCTTGGTGGCTGAGCCAAACCAGACCATGATGGAGAAGGTGAGGACAGACTCTATGATGGCAGTATAAAACTGGACCATCATTGCTTGTGGCAGATTGTGTTTTCTCAGCTGCCGCAGGAAGTACATCCTCTGTTGGGTCTTTTTGACTGTGGAGTCAATGGTGGCCTCCCATTTAAGGTCCCTGAAGATGATGGTTCCAAGGGACTTAAAAGACTCCACAGATATGATTCAATTCAATTCAACTTTAATGTCATCGCACAAATACAAGTATGAGTACAGGTGCACAACCTTTTATCCGAAAGCCTTGGGACCAGACACTTTTCGTAATTCAGAATTTTTCGGCTTTCGGAATGGAAGATTTTTAGCGTAGATTTTAACGGCTGGCTCAGTGGTAGAGTGCTCGGCTCGTATCCGCAAGGTCGCGAGTTTGCGCCTCGATCCCGGCAGTTACTCGATCGCGAGTTTGAGTCTTCAATGTAGTTTTTTCTTGCAGAATAGGAGAGAATAGGGAGGGTTAGGCTGGGATCATTCTCTGCGAGATAATTTTAGTGCGGGAGACAAGTGTAGGAGAGGTGTACTGACTGTGTGGGCAGAACTTTGGAAATGATTGCCCACCATTCTCAAAAGCCGCTGTGTCTCCCTGTCCCTCCAACTCCAGAGGAATCCGCTCCCCGATGGGCTGCTACGGCGACGTGGCAGTTCGCCCACAGCCCGAGCTGCGCCCCCTCATCCGCAACCCGGGTTCCTCTGGAGTTGGAGCAGGGCTGGGCTAGAGTTGTTTGCTGGCTGTGAGTCTCTGGGATCTCCGTGCTTGCAGTGGGACTGGGGGTCGGTGTCCCGATGAGGGGGCGCAGCTCGGGCTGTGGGCGAACTGCCACTTGTCGCTGTAGCGGCCCATCGGGGAGCGGCTTCTGGTGGTCCTGACGTCTCTCAGCTCCTGTCCAGGGGGATGGCCGGAGACGTCAGGACCAACAGGAACCCGCTCCCCGATGCGCCGCTACAGCGACAAGTGGCAGTTCGCCCACAGCCCGAGCTGCGCCCCCTCATCCGCAACCCGGGTTCCTCTGGAGTTGGAGCGGGGCTGGGCTAGAGTTGCTGCTGGCTGTGAGTCTATGGGATCTCCATGCTTGCAGTCGGTGTCCCGTTGGTCCTGACGTCTCCGGTCACCCCCCTGGAATGGAGCTGAGACTGGGAACTGTACCGCCCTTGCCCCCTCCCTCTGCAACTGCAAACAACCCCACAGTTCCCAGTCTCAGCTCCTGTACAGGGGGGTGGCCGGAGACGTCACAGCCCGAGCCATCAGCTTCTGTCCCTACGGGGACAGCGGAGAGCGTGTTCCTCTGGAATTGGAACGGGGCTGGGCTGCTGCTGGCTGTGGGTCTCTGGGATCTCCGTGCTTGCAGTGGGCCTGGGGGTCCGTGTCCCGTTGGTCCTGACGTCTCCGGTGACTGGCACTGGCTCCAACGTGAAGACAGTGCAAAGCCCCCGCGCCGGTGCAATGCGCGGGGAGCTGGAGAGGGGAGGGAAGGGGTCACACACATGGCCGGGAAGCAGAGGGGTGTAGGTGGGGTGAAACTGAAGGGAGCGACAATTTGCTGCTGCCTGCCCGCTGAGTTAAAAAATTCCCACGCAAGATTCACGATACACTGTGTATCGTGAGTCTACCGTGGGAACTTTTTAACTCAGCGGGCAGGCAGCAGCAGATTGTCAATTATTAACCCTCCCGCGCAATGTACCCTCACCTTCTCTTTTATGAATGGGGATTTAGTTCCCCTTTCTTCGAGGACTGACCGGAGGTTCCGCTGTCACCTCTGCGGGCCGCCCTCGGTGAACGTTTTCAAGGACCTTTCTTCAAGGACTGAAAAAATGTCCGCTATTCGGAGGTTGTCGTTATTTGGATCTTCGGATAAAAGGTTGTGCACCTGTACAACGAAATGCAGTTTTGAGTCAGTCCGTAGTAGTTGTGAACAAAGAGATTAAAAAAATAGAAAGAGAGAAGATACAGAATAATAAAAAAATACGTAATAATTAAACAATGGGGACGGAGGGACCGGAGAAATCTATCGGCGGGACACCGAGTTCAGCAATGTGATTGTATTGTTGTAGAAGCTGTTCCTCATCCTACTAGTACGTGACCTGAGGCTCCTGTACCGCCTCCCTGATGGGAGGAGGGCAAACAGTCCATGGTTGGGGTGTGAGGGGTCTTTGATGATCTTCCCAGCCCGTCTCAGACACCGTTTTCGGTGGAGGGCATCCATGGCAGGGAGCGGGGCACCGATGATGTGCTGCGCGGTTTTCACCACCCGTTGTATTGCCTTCCTGTCCGCAGCAGTGCAGCTGCTGTACCATACCGTGAAGCAGGTGGTCAGAATACTCTCTATGGTACAGCGGTAAAAGTTGGTCAGGATCCGGGGGGGCAGGTGGGCTTTCTTGAGCCTCCTCAGGAAGTAAAGGCGCTGCTGTGCCTTTTTGATCAGCTTGGAGGTGTTGAGGGACCAGGACAAATCCTCCGAGATATGTACTCCGAGGAATTTATAGCTGGAGACGCGCTCCATCTCAGTCCCGTTTATATGGATTTGGGTATGACTGCCTCCTCTGGTCTGCCTGAAGTCAACAATAATCTCCTTCATCTTCTTGGAGTTGAGGACGAGGTTATTGTTGGCACACCAGGTGGTCAGGTGCTGGATCTCATCCCTGTAGGCTGACTCATCGTTGTCGCTGATCAGTCCTACTACCGTGGTATCGTCAGCAAACGTAATAATGTCGTTGGATCCGTACTTTGGGATGCAGTCGTGGGTGAAGAGGGAGTAGAGGAGAGGGCTGAGCACACAGCCCTGTGGCACTCCGGTGTTCAGTGTTATAGTGGTGAGGTTATTGACCCTAACAGACTGTGGTCTGTTAGTGAGGAAGTCCAGTGTCCAGTTGCAGAGGGAGGTGGAGATGCCAAGTCCGCTGAGTTTGGTGATCAAGCTGGCGGGGATGACGGTGTTAAAGGCAGAGCTGAAATCAATGAACAGCAGCCTGATGTAGGAGTTGTTGTAGTCCAGGAGGGTCAGGGCAGAGTGTAGGGCCACCGATATGGCGTCCTCTGTAAACCTGTTGGTCCAGTAGGCAAACTGATGTGGGTCCAGTGTGGGGGGGAGGCAGGCTTTGAGGTGAGCCAAGATCAGCCGCTCAAAGCACTTAGCAATGACAGGGGTGAGTGTCACTGGGCGGAAATCGTTGAGACTCCCTGTAGCTGACTGTTTGGGCACTGGCACGATGGTTGATGTCTTGAGGCAAGTGGGGACAACACCCTGGGCTAGTGAGAGATTGAAAATGTCGGCGAGGACTGGGGATAGTTGTCCAGCTATGATGTCCAGTATGATGGTGGTGTTGTTGATGGTGAGTGGGGTGAGGGGAAGGGGAGCTCTCCCAACATCTACAATCAGTTCCACCATCTTAAGAGCATTGAGCTCCAGATTATTGCGATGGCACCAGGACGTCAGCTGTGTCACTTCCTGTCTGTCTGTAGTCAGATTCCTCCCCATCATGGATCAGTCCAATCAGGGTTGTGTCATCTGCAAACTTGAGAAGCGTGACAGAGGAGTCTGTGGAGAGGGAGTAAAGGAGAGGGGAGAGTACGCAGCCTTGCGGTTCTCCTATGCTGAGGGTCAGAGGGTCCGAGATGTGCTTTCCCAGCCTCACATGCTGCTTCCTGTCTGTCAGGAAGTTGGTGATCCACTGACAGAGGGGTTCAGGCACAATCAACTGGGAGAGTTTGGAGTGTGGTAGCTCTGGCACAATGGTGTTGAATGCAGAGCTAAAATACACTAACAAAATAGGTCTCTGATGTCTGTACAGCACTTGAGGTGCTGATGGGGAAACATTGTCCGGTCCGAGAGATTTTCGGCTTTTCACAGTTTGACAGTACCGTGATGTTGCTGCACCAACCCTGGTTAGTATAGAAGCATATTCCACCTCCTCTTGATTTCCCCGCCACTTCTGTGTAGTTGAAAGCCAGCCAGTGGCAGCGCATTGTCCGGGGTCGACTCACACAGCCAGGTCTCGGTGAAGCACAGGGCAGCGGCTCGAGAGAAGTGCTTGTTTGTTTGACACAGGAGTTTCAGTTCGTCCACTTTGTTGTTGAGAGAACGTAGATTTGCAAGGAATATACTCGGGAGCAGTGTGTCGCTGGTGCCGGGAGAGTGCTCCAGAGCGCTTCCCTCGGGTCCTCCTCCGTCTCAAGACCTTGAACCAGAGTTTATAATCTACAAGAACTCACTCCCATCCTTTTCATCTGCAAAACTTATCAGCATGAGTCTGGAGAAGCGTGCCGACCCGAAACACTCATATCCTCCAGAGATGCTGCCTGACCCGATGAGTTACGCCAGCACTTTGTGTCTAAGCAAGATTACAGTATCTGCAGCTCCTTCTGTCCCTATCAGCACGATCAATTATTTACTTATCTCGCATATGTTTATCAATATTCCTCTTTACATCTTCTATACTAATCATCACTACGCGACTATAATAACAAATTGCCCGTTCATAGCAATCTTGGAGCAAAGTATTTTCTTTTGAATTCACTATTTGATTTCTTGGTGATTTTACTCTATTAAGAGTTCCCAATTTGTTATCCTCAAATATAATTACTCTTTCTCTTATTCTTCCTTTCCCACTTTTTTGATTGTTGGATTGAAAGATGCAGCATGGAAAATGGTTTTGTCAATTTTCAGCAGCCAATTAGTCTACAAATCAGCACGTCATTGGGATGTGCGAGGAAGCCAGAGCACCCAGCAGAAGCCAACGCAGTCACAGGCAGAACATGCACATTCCACACAGACAGTGCCCAAGAACAGGATCGAACCCAAGACTCTGGTGCTGTGAGGCAGCATCTCTATAAGCTGCACCACGGTGCAGCAAATTGGTCCTTCTTTTTCTTTTTGCACCATTGAAGTGCTCCCTAATTTTTTAGAAATTCTACCAGCTCATTCCTGTGTTTTCTCATTTTATGACAAAAAGGAATCCAGTCTTTGGCATTTTTTGATGGCTAAAACTTCATAGTTTTGTTATCTCACTCAATGTAATCAAACATAATTGTGTCTTTTTATCAAATGCTCTTTAATGTACAACATGTGTAGAAGGTTTCTGTGGCGGGGAGCTCTTGAATACACAAAAACACCTTTTAATAACCACTTGTGTTTGACCAGTATCAGATTGTACATTCTGCAGTGGATTTCATCAGACCTTTTGGAAAGTTATCAGAGGAAGCATTGAGGCAGGTATTGTACAATTACACTATTTATGACACTTGGACAGATACAGGTTTAGAAAAGATTTAGAAGGAAACAGGCCAAATGCAAGCCAATTGGATGAGTTCAGGTAGGCATCTTAGTTGGCTCCCTAAATTCCATCTGCCAATTCTCCACCTAACTTTCCATCTGATGCCAGACAACGTTCCTCACTGTCCATTTCAATTTTCATTCCATCTGCAAACTCATTAATCATATGTTCTACATATGTCACAAATTTCAATCTATTTTATACTTTGTACTACCAGGTTCCACTATTCCCCTTATCCCTTCACATACTCATTTTCTTGGTAAAATGTAATCTTATTTTTCTTACCAAATATAATACTTGTACAAAATTCACATATTAATATGCTTATTTTAATATTTTATTATCTGTCTTGTAATATTTTGCTGCTATATACTGTATTCCATCATCCATAACATGATTTCATCCATGAATTCAGATACTGTATTTTCCATTGCATAGTCATCATCATAGTTAATTGTAAAGAATAGTAACTTATCCCACTTAGGCGATTTTTCAGGCGATTGCTGGCGACTGTCAAGTTGCCGACAGTCGCTTAAAAAACGGCAACTGGCGACTGCCAGAATGGAACACACACACACATCGCTTCCTTCAACAGCCCGTTATGCAGGGGGGGACAGGACAAGTGGGGGGAGCACTGTCTGAGTGAAATTCACGCGGTGCAAATCCAAGATGATAAAGACACACACCGCGATGAACAGGAGGGTTGGCGCTGTAATTAAAAAAGCACAGTGTACGGTAAGGCCTTTAAAAGAGGGGGAGAGAGGGGGAAGAAGGAGTGGAGACAGCTTTTAAGAAGCCAGAGATACATGGCTATGAAGCTCGGTGGACATTTAACATTACCGGTCGGTTGTCCTTGGTTCTAAAAACTACTGCTTATGTTTTTTTCCCCCAATGAGCCAATTAAATTCACCGGTCTACCTGACCTCATCCGGCTACAACCTACGAGAACCTACGAGAACCTTCGACCTCCTGGCAACTCACTAGGACATCCTGGCAACCCACCTACGGCACGAGAATCCTCGCTACTCTCCAAGGCGGCTTCATTCTAGTCGCCGCTAATCTTTCAACATGTTGAAAAATTAGCGGCGACCATAATGTGGCCGCGACTAGTTCCTAGAATGCGGGAACTCCTCACGACCATGAAGCGATTACCCGGCAACAACCCACGACCATGTGGCATCTGCAGAGTCTCCTGCAGTCGCCTAAAATGTCGCCTAAGTGGGACAGGCCCATAAAATTTTGAGAATCAATTTATCATGTTCTGTCACAATGAATGGTTACTCTTACTCCAAACCTCTATTGCAGATTGCCATTAATCATGTGTCATCTTTTTAAAGAACTTTAGAAATCAACAGCCTTTCCCACTACCTTCTTAATTTCCTGATTGTACCTCAAGCTCTGGTCTGGTGACCCATTGGCATGTCAATGGCATGCCGTGCAATCATCTGCCAGTCCACTTACTAACAGCATGGGCCAAATTCTGTGTCTACAATATTTAGCATGGATTATTAAACATAAATGGGAAAGTTATGGAGATGTCTTGAGGATAGTTCATATTACAGTCAAGGAGGTGCTGGACGTCCTTAGACATATGAAGTTAGTTTGGCCTGATCAGGTATATCCAAGAACAGAGTGAAGCTGGACACTGAAGATGGTTATCAAGAATTGCAGCAGGATCTTAATCAGCTGGGCAAATGGAACAAGGAATGGCAAATGAGTTTAATTCAGATAAGTGTGAGGTGTTGCATTTTGACCAAGGCAGGACCTTCACAGTGAATGGCAGAGGCTTGGAGAGTTCCTTGATAGTGGTATTACAGGTATATACAGAGGTTTTTGGGGTTGTTTTTTTTGGACATGCTGGACTTCATCAGTTAGGGAATTGAGTGTAGAAGTTGGGACATTGTGTTATATTTGTACAAGATGTTGGAGAGGCCATATTCAAACACATTTGTGTTCAGTTTTGGTCAGCCTGCTATAGGAAAGAAGTTATAAAGCTGGAAAGAGTGCAGAGAAGATTTTTTGAGGATGTTGCCAGGACTCGTGTGCCTGAGTTAAAGGGAGAGGTTGGGAATCTTGGAGCACAGGAGGTTGATTGGTGATCTTATGGTAGTTATAAGATAATGGGGGGAGTAAATAAGGTAATAGATAAAGGAAAGATTTAACAGGAATCTGAGATGCAAGTTTTTCCACGCACAGCGGCTATGTATAGGGAACGAGCTGCCAGAGGAGAGGTGGGTACAATAAAACTTTAAAAAGACATTTGAGTAGATACATGGATAGGAAAGATGGAGAGGGATATGGGCCTAATGCAGGCACATGGCGCTAGGTTAAATGGAGCATTTTAATCGGTTTAGATGGGTTGGGTCTATTTGTGTGTTGCGTGACTCTCTGAAATGTAATAGCGTCATGCAAACACTTCTGGTACTTTCAAAGACATATATGCATTCCATTTCTAACAAGTTTTTATTCCCAATCAACTTAATTAGTTTATTTAATATTTCTCTCGTTTTTATTTTAAATGTCATATTATTGTAAATTTTACTTTCTTATCATGCGCACAATTCACTTCTCTGATGAACATTAGATATCTCTTTAATGTTACTGGCAGTTACTATTGGTACTGTCATTTGTGACCATATCATCACTATTTCTTGGTGATACTTTTTTCATGTCATAGATTCATAGAGCTGTATAGCACAGAAACTGGGCCTTTCGCCCACCTTGTCCGTGCTGACCAAGTTGGTATATTGGGATAGTCTCATTTGCCTTCATATGGTCCATAACCCTCAAAAACCTTGCTATCCATATATCTGAGCAAAATGACTTTTAAACATCATAATTATATTAAGCTGGCAGTTCATTCCAGATACCTACGCATGAAAACGTTGTCCCCGTGGTCCTTCTTCAATCTCTTCACACTCATTTTAAGCCTATGCCCTCTCGGTCTGCATCCTCTATGCTGGGAAAAAGACTGTGAGCATTCACCTTATCTACACACCTCATGATTTTCTACACCTGAATAAGATCATCCCTCAGCATCCAAGGCGAATAAAACTTCTACATCTAGCTCGCCGCAAACCAAGGAAACATGGTTGTCAACCTTTTTGGAAACCTTTCCAACTGAATGACATCTATCTATACTATGACTAAAACTATCCTGACCACTTCCGGTCTGCGTTGTATTTAAATTTGCGCAACAACTGTACCCTATATTGCTGGGATTTTTCGCAACCTTACTCATCGTTCTCCTCTGCTCCAAGTGCACCAACTTTTGTTCCGATCGGTGGAATATTACGAAAGTTATGAAGGTTTAGAAAATCGTGAGATGAGCAGATTGTTCTTCTTGCCTGTCAGTCACCGTGAAGGTAACGCCCCTTCCGGCACCCGCTGTCTGGTGGGAAGAATAAAGCGGACTGCAAATGGGGGCTGTGCTCTGCGAGCGGGCGCTGTGCTCTGCGAGTGGGGGCGGCAACCACCATGTCGACCCTGGTGCCGATGTGTGCCGACGAGAGCCGGTGAGTGAGTGGAGCCGGTGAGTGCAGTCGGAGCCAGGGCCAGGAGCCACTGAGTCTACACACCCCATCTCCACACCCCCCCCCCACACCCCCCCACCCCCCCCAACACCACCCCCTCCCCCCACACACAACCCCTCCCCCCACACAACCCCCCTCCCCCACACACAACCCCCCCCCTTCCCCCCACAGCACCCCCCACTCCTCCCCCCACCACCTCTCCCCTCCTACACTGCCACTTCCCCTCCCACACCAACCCCCCCACAACACGCTCCCTCCCCTACCACACACACAGCCCTTCCCACATACACACCCTCCCCAACCCGACAAACCCCCCTCCCCCACCCCACTACCCCTCCCCCTCCTCTACTACCCCTCCCCTATACCTCCCCTCCCCTACACCTCCCCTCCCTTACACCCCGCTTCCCCTACACCCCTACACCCCTGCTCCCCTGCAACCCGCCTCCCCTGCACCCCCCAGCGAGCCGTGGCTGAGTGAACTGTGAGTCCGCAGGCTGTGGCCGAGTGAACTGTGAGTCCACAAGCCATGGCTGAGTGAACTGTGAGTCTGCAAGCTGTGAGTGAGTGAACTGTCAAGACTCACCAACCCTTCCCACACACCCCCCCCCCCCCCCCCTCCCCCACCCCCAGCGCAAGGCCACGGCAGCAGTAGGCCTTGGCAGAACTTCCCCCACACCGTCCCGGCCTGAAGCTGTCCCCCTCCCCCGGCCACAGAATGCTCCCGCCGGCCCCCACCTGAAGCTTCCCAGTCCCCAGCTGCAGGACTAGCCCAAGAATCCATTCGGCCCACAATGTCCATACTAGCCCTCAAACCAGTCCCTTCAGCCCACAACACCCATAGTAGCCCTCCAGAAAGCCCCTCCCCACTAGCCACCGCCTGAAGCCATCCCCCTCCCTCGGCTGCAAGATGCTCCCCCCTGCCCCACCGGCCCCCAAAAGCCCCGTCTGAAGCCATGCACCTCCCCAGGCTGCAGGCCGCTCCCCCCCACGGCTGCAGCATGCAACAAGAGATGCACCAAGAAAGAATGGACTGAATGAATCTCCTCTTTAACATTTAATTTGTTGTTATATTTTAAGAGTTATTCACATTTTAAGCTTTAATAAATTTATTTTCCACTTGCCGTGCCCGTCAGCTGCACCTGCGCAGTGTTACCTGCATGTTCTTCGTCAATGGGAACCAAATGGGAGGGAATGGCTGCGTCGCTGGAGACCCGCTAAGAGTGGATGGGGGGGGGGAGGGGGGGAGGGGGTTTTGAGGGGGGGATGGAGTGCGTGGAGGAGGGGGGTATCAAGGGTGTCACAACGGGAACCCGTCAGCCACGCCTGCGCAGTTGGGGGCTATGCGCAAGTGGTGGAATATTGGAATTGGTGGAGATGTGGAATATTGCATTGGGGAACCAGCCCTCCCGTGTGAAAATGGGACCCAATGAGTCCCACTTAGTCTAGTCCTTCCTATAGGTGGGCGATCAGAATTGCATTCGGTACTCTTGGTGTTGTCTAACTAACAATGTACAGCTGCCCCTCAATACCCTTCTCAATGAAGTCAAGCATGCCCAAATCCTCTTCTCTCTTCACCTGAATCATCACCTTCAGGGAACCATGTTCATGTACTAGCAGATAAATTGTAGCATTTTATCTGAAATCAATATACAGTGCCACACTCTCTAGGGCTCTACTATTTCCTATACAAGTCCTGCTTTGGTTTGACATACAAAATGTGCAGCATCTCACACTTGTCAGAGTTAAATTCCATTTGCTATTCCTTGGTGCACCTTCCCAATTGATCTAGATATTTTTGTAAACTTAGATAAGCTTTCTCATTGACCACCGTATAACCAATTTTTGTATAATCGGTAACATAACTAATAATGTTCACTGCATTGTCATCCAAACTACTAACATAGATAACAAACAGCAGCGATCCCAGCACTGACCCTTGCAACCTCCACTGTGCCCAGGTCTCCAATCAGAAAAACAACTATTTGAATCCTTTCCCCAAGACAATTTTGAATTCAATTGGTGAGCTTCAAACTAGTCTACCATGCTTTACTTTGTTAAAGGCCTTGCTAAAGTCCATATAAACAATGTCCTTTGCTCTGGCTCGATAGTCATCTCAGGTGACCTCCTCAAAATCTCCATCAGATTTGTGAGACACGATTTCCCACAAACAAAGCCACGCTGACCATTACTAATCAGTTCATGCCTCGCCAAATGCTGGTAGATCCTATCCCTAAGCATCTCCTCCAACATCTTTCCTACCACTATCTTCAAATTATTTTTCACAAGAATAGCTTGAATGTAACAGAGTAACCAAAGACGACAAACAATTCACCTTTAGCATGTCACAGTATATCAAGAAACATAAAGTTAATTGTTCTACCAGAGTCAGGATTTATACTTTGCTATAGTATTCCATAGCTACTAACCTTACACAAATTGGTATATGCTGTATTTTTACATGTTGCAATGCTAAAATGTCTCATCATTAAAAATAATTTTACCACATAAAATTTTAAATGTACTAATAATCGCTGTTAGCATAGGTTATTTAGGACGGCACAGTGACGCAGTGGTAGAGTTTTTGCCTTACAGTGCCAGAGACCTGGATTCAATCCTGACTATGGGTGCTGTCAGTATGGAGTTTGTATGTTCTCCCTTGAGTGCATGGGTTTGCTCCAGGTGCTCCAGTTTCCTTGCACACTGCAAAGATGTACAGATTTGCAGGTTAATTGGCTTCTGTGAATTGCAAACTGTCTCTAGTGTGCAAGATAGTGTTAGTGTATGGGGTTATCACTAGTCGGCACGGAATCGGTGGGCCAAAGCGACTGTTTCCGCGCTGTATCTCTAAAGAAAGTCCAAACAGAAAGTTATGGAGGAGATAATCAATAGCTATGCAAATCACTACAGGAAGAAGTCAGCAATTTAGGGAGTGGGACGAAAAATGACAATAAAGTGGCAATAACAAAACCGATAACATATATATTAAATGAAACATTAACATGCAAGACATGTAGAGACCTGACATAGATAAATTAGGACTAGCACAAAGTGGACTTTGTAATCCTTACTTTCCAATCTCCGCACTCAGACATAACTGTTTGGGGGAAGACGAGGAAGTGGTGATTTATTGTTAAGTCCTCGGAGGAATAATTTAACTGATTAATAACTCCATAATTAACTCAATTTCTCATCCAGGGAGCATGATAAACGACTGTCATTAAGCATTGAATTTATCATTTCAAAGTACCTGTAGGCTCAGTAGTAATGCTAACCCCTGTCCTGAAGAAGGTGTTTCATCAATAAGTGGGCGTTTAAAAATCAAAGTTAAGAATTTATTAACTTTAGCATCTTTTGGTCTCTCGGTTATTTTTGGGAATAATTCATCTCAAAATCATGGGAACACCACGGGAGCAGAGATAAGATAGTTATGACAAAGAAGGCAGATGTAATATCAATACATAATGTCAATAATAAGTGGAAAACTGATTATTTAATTTCATGTGTCTGTGCTTACATGATGCCTTTTTTTTCCTACTAGTTACCGTTTGCTGGGCACGGAAAAAGTCGCCTGTCTTAGCCTGCCTGTTATAACAAAGGAGACAATTAGGATCGATAATTCTGGGATAATCTTTCATGTACCGAAAACACATAAGCACCTGGATGATGACAGCAGGAAATTAAATGAAAATCATATATGCTTCCTTCACTTTCTACTTTTTCCTGCACATTTTTGAAGCATAAAGGCAATGGAAATAAACTATCATTTGATGTTCATACTGGCATTCCAATTTCACAATGTCTAATTCTTGTAGGTAGATTACTCTTTAGTGAGATTCTGTTTTGCTTTAGCAATTGTCACTCCCTCATAAAACTAGACTTCATTACTGATCTGACTGAGCTGCAGTGATCATGTGTCAGTGCCAATGCCATAGTTTTTATAAACAATCATCTCATGCATAATACTATTCATCTTGACTTCAGATCTTGACTGCTTCAGGTGGCTAAGTCATACACTATTGATCTTATTACCAAGTGCATCTATTATGTCCTAAATACTGACAGAATTTACCAATAAGTCATCAAGAGGCAGGCAGCATGGAAAAACTCTTACATTTCAATGATCCATCGCCAGCTCTGCTCAAATGCTTTAAATTAATATATTTGTGCTCTTCTGACAAGCTCAGTGACTATTCTATTATGTCATTAATGCTCAATCCACAGTTCAATGCGTTTGTCTGAAATTATGCAATGACAGCCTTTGATCAGAAGTATTGTTAAAACCAAGGAAACTCATTGGGTGAATAAAAAGTGCCACAGTGAAAGTTACAAATACAAAATTGGAAAAATAATAAGATGGATGCGAAAAGCCTGCCAATATTGTCAAGTGTGCTGACAAGACTTTTCTGATCAGTGGGCAAACACACAGTGATGTGCAGGGCACAGCAATGCAGGTGGAGAGGGAGAATTGAAGTTGTGAATCCCTCAGGCCCCATTCATTGTCAAAACACCCTTCATCTTCTCTGGAGAGAAAGAATGGGTGATGTTTCGGGTCAAGACCCTTCTTCAGACACGATGGCGACCCGAAACGTCACCCATTCCTTCTCTCCAGAGATCCTGCCTGTCCCAGAGTTACTCCAGCATTTTGTGTCTATCTTCGGTTTAAACCCGCATCTGCAGTTCCTTCCTACACCCTTGATATTATGCTGGGTTTGTGATGTCAGTGGGTGGTCAGGCAGTGGACAGAAGTGGAGCTTGTTAGAGAGCCATAGATCATCCTAGAGAAATATATCACAGAAGTGGCACAGCAAGGAGAAGCCAGGGAGTGTCCGCCATTGTAAATTATGCAGACAGCAGAACATTGCTGAAGGACATAACAAGATTAAGTAATGGATAAAATTAAAGCTAATGGGTTTCGCAATATAAAATATAATATTTTATAAATATAAATATAATTGTTTGCTCATGTCAAAATATCCCACAAATTCTGGAGTGGAAGTAATGGCGTCTGGGGCAAAAGTTTTAGTTAGACAGTTCCTTCTGAGATTTTTTGGTGGGGTCAGCACAGGTAAGCGAAGAAGGGGACACAAGGAACTCCAGATGTTGGAAACTTGAGCAAAAACCACAAAGCACTGGAATAACTCAGCAGGTCAGCATCTCTGGAGAACATGGATAGGAGGTGACTCAGGTCGGGATCCTTCTGGGATAAAGAACTAGAGGGCATAATCTTAAAGGGGAAAGATTTAATAGGATTCTGAGGGACAGGTTTTTCCACTCAAATGGTCTGAGCTGCCAGAGGAGGTAGTGGAGATAGGTACTATAGCAGTATTTATAGAAACTTGGACAGGGTCTGAAGAAGGGTCATGATCTGAAATGTTGCCTATCCACTAGAGAGGTTGCCTGACCTGTTGCATTACACCAGCACTTTGTGTACTTTGTAAGAGAAGAAGGGAATCATTCCACCATAGACTGGAGGGACAAAAACCACTTCAGTGCCTCCTGGAAATCTATATTACTAAAAGTAAGATCTTGACCACTTCCTGTTTTACTGTTTCATGATGTTAGAAAAAACGCTGCCACTTATGGCTGTGATTTTTGGTCATCTTACTCAGAGTCCTCCTCCGCTGCGCAGGACAAGAAGTTTTTTTCCCATCAATGAAAAATAAAAGAGTTATTATTGTTTAAAAAATGTTAAGATTCTCTCTGCTACCCCTGCTGGTGGGAGGGGGAGCGACTATAAAACCCGGAAGTGTTGTGCTTCAGTTAGTCTCTGCAAGATAGGGGAAGTGAGAGGGTCACGTCTCTCAGTCTGAGCTGTGAATAATACTGAACACATGTCTACTAAACTGTGAGTGTGGTTTTACTGACCTTGAGTGGCCTTAATGTGGTTTCAAAATGAAAATGTGGTTGGTTTGAAGTAAATGCACTGCATATGGTTGGTGGGGGTTTTGGGTGAAGTAAAAGCACTGCAAATAGTTGGTGGGGGTTTGGGTTGAAGTAAAAGCACTGCAAATGGTTGGAAGTCTGAACTTGACAACTTCCTGTTTGCACTGTATATTGATTTTAGATAAAACGCTACTACTTACGGATGTGATTTTTGGCCATCTTCTCAGTTCCCCTCCGCTCATCAGGTGCAGAGGATTCTTCCCATCAATGAAAAATAAAAGTGTGATTCGTGTTTAAAAAATGTTGAGAATCTCTCTCCTGTCAATCACGCCATGAAAGCCACACCTTTTCCGGTGGGAGGAGGGGAGTGATTATAAAACCCGGAAGCGTGGGTGTGGCTCAGTTCCTGCGTGATGGGGAGGGAGAGGTCATGACTTTGTCTGAGCTGTGAATCAACTGAACACACTGAATGTCTACTGACCTGTGAGTGTGGTGTTTTGTGTGGTTTTATGGTGGTTTCACCCTGCTTGAAAAAGTATGAAACCGCATTTGAAAGTGGTGGCCGTGCACCCTGCTTGAAGTGGTATTAAACTGCACTTGAGTTTGGTGGACTTGGATCCTGCTTGAAGTGGTATGAAACTGCACTTGAATTCGGTGGCCTTGCACCCTGTTTGAAGTGGTCGGAAATTGCACTTGAATTTGGTGGCCTTGCACCCTGCTTTAAGTGGTAGGAAACTGCACTTGAATTCGGTGGCCTTGCACCCTGTTTGAAGTGGTAGGAAACTGCACCTGAATTTCGTGGCCTATAACCCTGCTTGAAGTGGTATGAAACTGCACCTGAATTTGGTGTCCTAGCACCCTGCTTGAAATGGTAGGAAAATTATTTGTATTTGGTGGCCTTGCACCCTGCTTGAAATGGAATTTCAAGGAATAGCCATGGGTCAACTGCCAGCCCACCAGCCGTGAGTGAGATGCCAGCATATCAGGCTTGAGGGACTGAGCTGCCACCCCAAGAATCCATTTGGCCCACAATGTCCATACTAGCCCTCTGGAGACCAGTCCCTTCAGCCCACAACACCCATACCAGCACTCCAGAAAGCCACCCCCCCCCTCCCCAAAGGCCACCAATATTGGAATTGGTGGGGAGTTGGAATATTGCGTTGGGGAACCAGCCCTCCCATGTGAACATGGGACCCAACGGGTCCCACTTAGTCTAGCTAATAATAAAAGGCTGCAAGTCAGTCCCATTTTAAATCATTTAGTATGTAAAATCTTTTGGCATGCAGTGGCACAGTGCAACCTGTCACAAGGAGATAGAGAATTGGCTTCATGGAAGTAAGCAGAGGGTGAGGGTGGAAGATTTTTCAGACTGGAGGCCTGAGACTGTGACTGTGTCTCAGGGATTGGTATTGAGCCTATTGCTGTTTGTGGTTTATATTAACGATTTGAATGAGAATGTATAAGGTTCACAAGACATAGGAGCAGAATTAGGCCATTCGGCCCATCGGGTCTACTCCGCTATTCAATCATGGTTGATCTATCTTTCTCTCTCAAACCCATTCTGCTACATTCTCCCCGTAACCTTTGACATTCTTACTAATCAAGAACTTGCCAATCTCTATTTCAAAAATATCCAATGTCTTGGCCTCCACAGCAATGAATTCCACAGAATCATCACGCTGTGAATGCACAGATTCACAACCTGGAGGATAAAGAAATTCCTCTTCATCTCCTTTCTAAAGGTTTGTTCTTTAATCTGAGGCTGTGCTCTCTGGTCCAGACTCTCCCATTAGTGGAAACATCCTCGCCACATCCACACTTTTCGGTAAGTTTCAATGAGAACCCTTCATTCTTCTAAACTCCAGCGAGTACATACTCAGAGCCATTAAACGTTCATACATTAACCCAATCATCCCCAGGATCATTCTCATAAACATCCTCTGAACCCTCTCCGACGTCAGCACATCCCTCCTCAGGTATGGGGCCCAAGACTGCACACTATAATCCAAATGCAATCTGACCAGTGCCATGTAAAGACTCAGCATCCATCCATAATTAGTAGGTACTAAAGTGGGTGGTATTATAGATAGGCAAGAGGATTATCAAAACGTTCAGCAGGATCTTGAGCAGTTGGGCAAGTGGGCTAAGGAATGGTTAATGGAGTTTATTGTCGACAGTGTGAGGTGTTACATTTTGGGAAGTCAAACCAGGGCAGGACATTCATGATGAATAGTAGGATCCTGTGGAGTGTTTTAAAGCAGAGGGATCTAGGAGTGCTGGTATATAGTTCCTTGAAAGTGGTGTTTACAGGTAGATAGGGTGGTCAAGAAGGCTTTTGGTTCTTTGGCCTTCATCAGTCAAGATATTGATTCTAGAAATTGGGATGTTATGTTCAGTTTTGTTTACCATGCTATGGGAATGATTTTGTTAAACTGGAAGGAGTGCAGGGAAGATTTTACAAGCATGTTGCCAGGATTTGTGGGCCTCCAGTATCGGGAGAGGTTGGGCAGGCTAGGACTTTATTCCTTGGAGTGCAGGAGGATGAGGGTAATCTCATAGAGTTGTATAATATCATGAGGGGAATAGATAGGGTAAATGCAGTCTATCGCCCAGTATATGGGAATCATGAACCAGGGGACATAGGTTTAAGGTGAGAGGGAAAATAACTAATATGAACCTGAGGGGCAATATTTTCACATACATGTGGGTATAAGGAAGGAGCTGCCAAAATAGGTAGGTAGAGACAAAATGCTGGAGTAACTCAGCGGGTGAGGCAGCATATATGGAGAGAAGGAATTGGTGACATTTCAGGTTGAGACCCTTCTTCAGCAGGGGAGAGGGTGGAACAAGGACAAGTTGAGTTAGGTACTAAGATATCGTCTAAAAGACATCTGGACAGGCATGTGAATAGGAAAGGTTGAGAGGGATGTGGGCCAAACTTGGACAGGTTGGACTAATGTACAGTAGATGGGGCATTTGGTTGGCGTGTGCCAGATGGCCCAAAAGTCCTGTTTCTTTGCTGTATGAATCTATGACTGTATGACAAATGAGATAATGCCGTCACGAGACAATGCTCACTGAGTTGGTGCAGTCTCATAGGTAATTAATGGTTATCTTTATTACTAAATGTCTGGTCTTGACCATTTATGTTGTTCTGTATATTGATTTTAGAAAAAACGCTGCCACTTACGGCTGTGAGTTTTGGCCATCTTACTCAGAGTTCCCCTCCGCTGTGCAGGACAAGATGATTTTTCCCATTGATGAAAAATAAATAAGTTATTAATGTTTAAAAAATGTTGAGATTCTCTCTACTGAAGGCCACGCCCCCTTCGAGGGACAATAAACCCGGAAAGGTGGAGTGCCTCAGTCAGTCTCTGCAAGATGGGGGAGTGAGAGGGTCATGTCTCTCAGTCTGAGCTGTGAATAACACTGAACACATATCTACTAACTGTGAGTGTAGTTTTACTGACCTTGAGTGCCCTTAATGTGGTTTGAAAATGAAAATGTAGTTGGTTTGAAATAAAGCATAGCAAATGGTGGTTGGTGATGGTTGGTTCGAAATAAAGCACTGCAAAGGGTGGTTGGTGGTGGTTGGTTCAAATAAAGCATTGCAAATGGTGGTTGGTGGTGGTTGGTTCGAAATAAAGCACTGCAAATGGTGGTTGGTTCGAAATAAAGCACTGCAAATGGTTGATTCGAAATGGCAAATGATTAAAAGTCTAAACTTACTCAGTCCCCCTCCGCTCATCAGGTGCAGAGGATTCTTCCCATCAATTAAAAATAAAAGTGTTATTAGTGTTTAAAAAATGTTGAGAATCTCTCTCCTGTCAATCATGCCATGAAGGCCACGCCCCCTTCCAGTGGGAGTGGGGAGGGATTATAAAACCAGGAAGTGTGTGTGTGGCTCAGTCTCTGCAAGATGGGGGAGGGAGAGGTCATGAGTCCGTCTGAGCTGTGAATCAACTGAACACTGAATGTCTACTGAACTGTGAGTGTGGTGTTTATGTGGGGTTTTGTGTGGTTTTATGCTAGTTTTATGGTGGTTTCACCCTGCTTGAAGTGGAAGGAAACTGCACTTGAGTTTGGTGGCCCTGCACCTTGCTTGAAGTTGTATGAAACTACACTTGAGTTTGGTGACCTTGCACCCTGCTTGAAGTTGTATGAAACTGCACTTGAATTTGGTGACCTTGAACCCTGCTTGAAATGGAATTTTATGGAATAGCCGCGAGTCAACTGCCAACCCACTGGCCGTGAGTGAGCTGCCAGCACATTAGGCTTGGGTGACTGAGCTGCCATCCCAAGAATTCATTTGGCCCACAATGTCCATACTAGCCCTCAGGAAACCAGTCCCTTCAGCCCACAACACCAAATACTAGCACTCTAGAACCCCCCCAATGGCCACCAATATTGGTGGAGAGGTGGAATATTGCATTGGGGGACCAGCCCTCCCGTGTGAACATGGGTCCCACTTAGTCTAGTTATTATTAATAATGGGGCAGCCAGGCAATACCGGTCACACTGTTGCCAAGCTTAATGCAGAGAGGTTCACCTCATTTTTAGGAGAACAACTACGTGCTGAGGCTGACTAGTGACAGTCAGGCCACCATCTATGAAGCAGAAGGTTCTGTATGGCTATAGTGCCAGTGGAAGTTACGCTGCTGCTGAGACAGCACTGTAGGAGGTGCTGGTTATGGCAAAGAATGAGGTCACCGTGTTCTCCAATGGAATATTAGAGTACCTAATGAGAAAGTAGAGAGAAGACTTTTTTTTTTTACCAAAGTGGGTCTGAAATCTGTCTGGACATATTTTCAAACAACAGTCAGAAATAGCGGTAGAGTTATACAACTGTCATATACAGTGTCATATAACTGCAACATGACCGCCCAACTTAGAGTCATAGAGTCTTACATTGTGGAAACAGGCCCTTTGGCCCAACTTGTCCACACCGGCCAACATGTCACATCTATATTAGTTCCACCTGCCCCCATTTGGCCCATATATTTCTAAACCTGTCCTATCCTTGTACCTGAACAATGTTTCTAAAATTTTGCAATAACTACCCACCACAACTACCTCCACCGGCATCTCATTCCATACACCTACTACGCTTTGTTTGAATAAGTTAACCCTCAGGTTCCTATTAAATCTTTCTCCATTCACCTTAAAACCTATGTCCTCTGGTTCCCGATTGCCCTACTCTGGGCAAAAGATTGTGCGGTTACCCGATCTATTCCTCTCATGATTTTGTACACCTCAATAAGATCACCGCTCATCCTCCTGCACTCCAAGAAATAGAATCTTAGCCTGCTCAACCAGGCAACATCCTCGTAAATCTTCTCGGTACCCCTTCCAGCTTGCCAACATATTTCCTATAACATGGTGCCCAAAACCGACCACAATACTATAAATGCAGCCTCACGAACATCTTGTATAACTGTAACATGACCTCCCAATTTCTATACACAGTGCTTTGACTGATGAAGGCCAATGTGTCATTTATGACCACCCTACCTGTGATGCCACTTTCAAGGAACTATGTTACCTGTCCATCTGCTCTACAGGCCTGGTGGAAGTTAATATCAGAAGTCAAATTCAAGACCTGTGATCAGTACATGAGAATGTTCAATGAGCCTGTATGAGCAGTGCAATCTATAAATGCACTATTTGTTCAAGTAATGCACACTCAGCTCATAATGATGACACAAAGTGCTGGAGTATCTCAGCGGGTCAGGCAACATCTCTGGAGAACATGCATAGGTGGCGTTTCAAGTTGAGACACTTCTTCAGACTCATTGTCTGTGGGGGGGGGGGGGGGGGGGGGGGGGGGGGGGGGAGAAGAAAGCTGGAAGAGCGGGGAGGCAAGAAAAAGCCTGGCAGGTAATGTTGATACAGTTGATGGGAGGGTGATTGATCAGCAGATGGCTGGACGAGGGCTAGAGTTGAAAAGACAGAAGGGGTGAAACAAAATATTTGAAGAGTTATGAATTGTGAAGCTAGAGGAATGTAGGCGGAAGGGGAGGGGGAAGGGTAAAATAGGTGCAAGTCTGGGTAGGCCAAAGGGGAAGGCGGGGAGGGGAGTTTTGTAACAACCTAAATTTGAGAATTCGATGTTCACACTGTTGGGTTGCAAGAGAATATAAGCTGCTGTTCCGCCAGTTTGTGTGTGGCCTCTGGCAATGGAGGAGTCCCAGAATAGAAAGGCCAGCATGAAAATGGGAAGACGAGTTGAAATGCAGTAGATGAGGCTAAGCAAATGAATGCGAACTTCTGTCTCACCTGGTAGGACATCTTGAGTCCCTGGAAAGGGTGAATGAACCAAGGAGCTGTGAAGGGAGACATCTCTGCAGAAGGCGGAAAGGGGCAGGGATGGGAAGATGTGACTGGTGTTGAGATCACCTTGAAGGTGACAGAAGTCTGAGGATGATGTGTTGGTTGTGGAGGCTGCGGGGTGAAAGTTGAGGACCAGGGGTGCTCTATCCTTGTTTTCTGTCTGGGGGGAGGCGGAGTTAGAACAGAACTATGGGACACAGAGGAGACAGGGATGAACTGCACTCCTCAGTTTACTCATCCCTTCCCACCCAAATCACCCCCTCCTCGGGTACATTCCCCTGCACCTGCAAGAAATGTAACACCTGTCCCTACACCTCCTCCCTCATCTCCATTCAGGGACCCCAACAGTCCTTCCAGATAAGTTAAATGTTCATGTGCAACTTGTCTAACCTCATCTACTGCATCTGATCTTCCCAATGTGGCCTCTTGTACATCACTGATACCGTTTCCCAAACACTTGCTCTCTGTCAGCTGAGGCTTGCTGCATCTCTCGGTTTCTAACCATTTTAACTCTTCCCATTTCCATACTGACCTTTCTGTCCTGAGCTTCCTCTATTGCCAGAGTGAGGCCATGCGCAAACTAGAGGAGGAACACCTCATATTTCACTTGGGCTTACAACCCAATGATATGGACATCAAATTCTCCATTTTTAGGCAACTACAAAACCATCCCATCTCCCTTCTTCTCCCCCCCTCCACTCCCATGTGTTTCTACCTCAACACATCAATATTTTCCCTCCCCATCCCCTTTCCACCTATTTTCCTTTCTCTAGTTTTCACGATTTGCAACTCATCAATCCTTTCGTCTCACACCTAATATATTTCCACCTGTGGCCTTTGTCTCAATATCTACCCATTAAAACTTCCCGACTAACCTATTATCTGCCAGCTTTGTCTTGCCCCTCTCTTGTCCAGAATTCTCCCCCCCACCCAACAATCAACTGAGGAAGGATCCCGACCTGAAATATTACCTATCCATGTTCTCCAGAGATGATGTCTGATCTGCTAAGTTACTCCATATTTTCTATTGCATTTTTGTTCATAGGTTCATATGTTCTGGGAGTGGTACTCCGCTATTCAATCATGACTGATCCATCTTTCTCTTTCAATCCTATTCTCCTGCCTTCTCCCTGATGCCTTTACTAATCAACAAAACAGCTGCAGTTCATTGTTTCTATCTAATAACGTGCATTACACACAAATATGAGGTTCACACTCGTTTAGTTTGCTAGTGATCACAGCAACTGCTTGAGCACAGCAGACTTGCAGCCAGACTCTCTCTCTGCTGAGAGGACATTGGCACACCGATATTGCAACTGATACAGGCTGTCAATGTTGAAAAGCATCACCCACAGGTCCTTTGGTTTGGTTGGTGCCCATGTTTTCATAAGATCAGTGATAGGTGTAGAATTAGGCCATTCACTCCACCATGCAATCATGGCTGATCTATCTCTTCCTCCTAACCCCCATTCTCCTGTCTTCTCCCCTTCCTCCCCAACCTCTGACACCCATATTTAATCAATCACATGTTTCAATGTCAAGGCATATGAGAGAGTCAAGTTTGAACCCAACACGTAACTTTCTCTACCTAAAAACAGGACCCCATCCCCAGAAGTGGCAGCCAGTTCAATTTAAACACAAACAAGCCTCATCATCAGGCAATGATTGGTAAGCCAGTGTCACTGCTTCAATTAGAGCTGGGCAGAAACCACCCATTAGTGCAGCGGAAATTCAGCCTGGAAGTGATCATTGCTTTGAGCACTCGAGTTCAAAGGATTTTGAGAGTGTAAATCGATCAAACATTGTTGCCCAATTTATTATGTTTGCTGATCATTTAGTGATAGTGGCTCGAGGGAGCATGGAAAGTAATCCACCATCCCCGCGTATCCTATGTCCCGTTGTTTCATCAACCTATATCTTTATGAGATGATGATCCTATGTCGTCTGGTCTTGAAATCATTGTGAGGAATTTTAGTGATCTCTACCAGTACTGAGAGCTGATAACAGCTCCTGCCTTTCTTCTCTGTCTCCTTCTCTTCTTCCACCTGCACCCCATTAATAAGATGCACAGGTAGTGGCGATGACACAAAATCCGGCAAGCCACGACAAATCAGGTCACCTTGTTTGGATTGCAGCACCCTTGTGTCAGTCCAAGCAGCAAATGTTTTGCTTCAGTTAACAATTGTCTTTTCAGTTCCATTTATGGTTAAAGATGTTATGAAGTGGACTGAGGAAAATATTCAGGATGCTCCCTAAAGGGCCTGTCCCACTTTGCGATTTTTTCGGCGACTGCGAGCGTCAGTGACTGACACCCGTAAAACCGTCAAGTTGTCCAACATACTCGCTGTATGTCGTACAACTTATGCTGTGTTATATACAGCTATGTTACGACACGCTGTATGTCATACAATGTATGCTGTCCGGCAAGTGACACCACTCTTCTCCCACTTCTCCACTCCCCCCCCCCCCCTCCCCTCGCATCCCCTTCTCCCCCCTCTTCTCCCATTCTCCAACCCCCCTCTCCCACCACTTTCCCCCGACTCCCCCTATTTGGTGACCCAGCCTGCCCAGGTTCAATAGCCTGATGGCTGTGGGGAAGTAGCTATTCCTGACCTGGTTGTTGCAGTCTTCAGGTACCTGGAGCAGGGAGATGAGTGTGTGGCCAGGATGGTGTGGGTCTCTGATGATACTGCCAACCTTTTTGAGGCAGCAACTGTGATAAATCCCCTCAATGGAAGGAAGGGTCAGAACCGATGATGGACTGGATGTGTTTACTACTTTTTGTAGTCTTTTCCTCTCCAGGGCGCTCAAATTGCCGAACCAAGCCACGATGCAACTGGTCAGCATGCTCTCTATTGTGCACCTGTAGAAGTTAGAGAGAGTCCTCCTTGACAAACCGACTCTCCGTAATCTTCTCAGGAAGTAGAGATTTATATCATGGTATATGGACACATTTATTCTGTTTTGTAGTAAATGCCTACTATTTTCTGTGTGCTTAAGCAAAGCAAGAATTTTCATTGTCCTATGCAGGGACACATGACAATCAACACACTTGAACTGTACTTGATGAGCTTTTTCTTGATAATTACATTAGTGTTCTCGGACCAGGAAAGATCTTCAGAGATGTGCACGCCCAGGAATTTGAAGCTCTTGATCCTTTCAACCATCGACCCGTTGATATAAATGGGGCTGTGGGTCCCCCTCCTACTCCTTCCAAAGTCCACAATCAGTTCCTTGGTTTTGCTGGTGTTGAGGGCCAGTTTATTGCGCTGGCACCATATGGACAGTTGCTCGATCTCTCTTCTATACTCTGACTCATCCCCATCAGTGATACGTCCCACAACAGTGGTGTCATCAGCGAACTTGATGATGGAGTTCGCACTGTGACCGGCTACGCAGTCATGAGCATAGAGTGAGTACAGCAGGGGGCTGAGCACGCAGCCTTGAGGTGCTCCCGTGCTGATTGTTATCGAGGCTGACACATTTCCACCAATACAAACAGACCGTGGTCTGTGCATGAGGAAGTCGAGGATCCAATTGCAGAGGGATGCGCAGAGACCCAGTTCTGCGAGTTTGGTAACCAGCTTGGATGGGATGATTGTGTTAAATGCCAAGCTGTAATCGATGAATAACAGCCTGACATATGAGTTTTTGTTGTCCAAGTGGTCCAGAGCGGAGTGGAGGGCCAGCGAGATCGCATCCACCATTGATCTGTTGTGGCGGTAAGCGAACTGCAGTGGGTCCAGGTTTTTGTCGAGGTAGGAGTTGATTTGCTCCATGATCAACCTCTCAAAGCACTTCATCACCACCGGCATTAGTGCCACTGGTCGATAGTCATTGAGGCACGTCACCTTACTCTTCTTGGGCACCGGTATAATTGATGCCCTTTTAAAGCAGGTGGGGACCTCAGACCTCAGAAGTGAGAGGTTGAAAATGTCCGTAAAAACTCCAGCCAGTTGTGGTTCGTAAAGATTTTCAAGTGTTTAAATTGTCATATGTCCCAGATAGAACAGTGAAGTTTGTTACTTGCAGCAGCACACATCGAATCTGTAAACATAGTACTCTGTAAACAATATAATAAATGAGTGAAAAAGTTCAGTGTGTGTATACATGTTTTTAGGAAACATGTTATAGGATGTTCACCATGTTATAGGAAAGACATTGTCAAGCTTAAAAGGGTTCAGAGATGATTTACGAGGATGTTGCCAGGACTAGAGGGTGTGAGCTATAGGGAGAGATTGAGTAGGCTGGGCCTCTATTCTTGGAATGAAGGATGATGAGGGGTGATCTTATAGACGTGTACAAAATCATGAGAGGAATAGATTGAGTAGAGGCATGGAGTCTCTTGCCCAGAGTAGGGGAATTGAGGACCAGAGGACATAGGTTCAAGGTGAAGGGTAAAAGATTTAATAGGAATCCGACGGGTCACTTTTTCACACCAAGAGTGGTGGGTGTATGGAACAAGCTGCCAGATGAGGTAGTTGAGGTTGGGACTATCCCAATGTTTAAGAAACAGTTAGACAGGTACAGGATAGGACAGGTTTGGAGGGATATGGACCAAGTGCAGGCAGGTGGGACTAGTGTAGGTGGGACATGTTGGCTCGGGTGGGCCAGTTGGACTAAATGGCCCGTTTCCACACTGTATCACTCTAAGACTCTATGACTATATATAACAATAATAGTCTGTGTAGTTCAGAGCTTATTTGAGGTTGTAGTGCTTAATAACCTGATGTCTGCAGGGAAGAAACTGTTCCTGAACCAGGAAGCTGTTCCTTAACTAGGCACCTGTAGACGTTCAAGAAAATCTTCTCTGACATAGCATATCTCGGAATTTTCTCATGAAGTAGAGGCGTTGATGTGCTTTCTTTATAATTGCTTCAAGATCCAGGGTCCAGGAAAGAACTTCGGAAATATGCCACCCAGGAATTTGAAGTTTCTGACTCTCTCCACCATTGTCCCGTTAATATAAACGGGATTGTGGGTCCTCATCCTTCCTCTTCAAAGTCCACAATCAATCATTTGTTGACAAAAATGCTGGAGAAACTCAGCCCGGTGAGGCAGCATCTTTGGAGCGAAAGGAAATAGGTAACGTTTCGGGTCGACACCCTTCGGGTCTGAAGATGTTGCCGATTTCTTTCGCTCCGTAGATACCGCCTCACGCACTGAGTTTCTCTAGCATTTTTGTCTACCTTCGATTTAAACCAGCATCTGCAGTTTCTTCTTAATCAGTTCATTGGTCGTACTGACATTGAGAGCCAGGTTGTTGTGCTGGCACCATTTGGTCAATCAATGGAATTGAGGGCTGGAAGCCGGGGTTCCCCCCTCCCCTGGGGCCCCTTGAAGTGGGAGTAATTCAGCTGACTGAATCAGTCTGAGGAAGGGTGCCCGACATCACTACAGTGTTCTCCAGAGATCCTGACCGCTGAATTATTCCCGCACTTGGTGTCCTTTCGGTGGGTGAAGCGGGGCTCGCTGTTGCACCTTGCGGATGGCCAGTGCATCGGAAACCAGGGCTCTAAACGGCGGGGGTGTTGGTGTGTGAGGCAGGGAGGGGTTGGTACGTCATTCCATTCACATTTAGTTCACATTTTTAATTTAAGTTTTCTGACTCTCCATGGTGCTTTGCAGATGCAGGAGGGTGGTCATTATCGTCCAGGAGGGTGTCATAGCGGAAATAGGGTCCAGGAGGGTGTCATTAGGCGGGTCCTGAGGAGGGTGTCATTAGCTGGTCCCAGGAGTGTATTGTTTGTTTTATTATCACGTGATCTCTGTTGGTCAAGAGAACCGTATAATCCAGAAAAGGCTCTGAAACCGCGGGTGCCAGAAAATCGGTGTCCAACCTGTACCTAAATCCATGTGGTCCTCGATGAGTAATTATGGCCTGTTTGCTGAAATACACTGGTTAGTGATCTAATTGAGTTCTCTTTCTTTCTGTGTGATGTAAAGGTGTAGAGAGGGACAGGTTAATGTAAGGGGTTGAGATCTGGCTCCGCAGATGCCAGTCAGCCTGCTGTGCTCTTCCAGCATTTTAATATTTTTGCTCCAGATTCCAGCTTCCGCAGCCATAATGTCGCTAAGGAAAGGGCGGTAGGTTTTAATTGGTTCCAGTAAATGATCCCTAGTATAGCTTAATGGCAGAAAGGGAAATTTGATGAGCAGTGTAACAGTGGCTATGTTTCAGGGTTACAGGGAGTTAAGGACAGGATAATGAGACTTATGGGATTGTTGGCTGGATTTGACATCGATCTGATAGACTCAATGGGCTTTGTGTGATTTTCTCGCATTTAAGATAAATGTGATATTGAATGAAGTTCCAAAGCAGGATCGGTCTGATAGACAAAAGATAGCACACAAATAGTGCCAGTCTTGGGTTCAAGAGATTTTTTTTTTTTCAATTAATGTGCCCTTCCAAAGATGAAAAATTGTCGACCAGAGGTGAGTTTACCAACCTTCAGTCTTTGCATAAAATTTGAGAGCAAATGCTGGGGCAATTCTATTTGCACGCCAGAGGTAGTAAACTGTGGACAATTTCAGTAACTGATGAATCACCTTAAAAGGTAAAGCTTTCAGTTTTTAAAATCTGCAACCTAAGAACTTGTACATTAATTTACATGATTTTTTAGAGTGAAAAATTTAATTTATGGTTATTAATTACTGAAATATTTCTATGTCATTCATGGATGTATTATTTTTTGCTGCATCTACTTTAGTACTGGGAATCTAATGCCTATTGGACATAGTTATTAAATGCATGAAGCCAGCAAAATGTAATTTCCCTTCATGCCCTTCTCTTTCTGAAGTATTTCAAATAAACTTCTCTAAAGGACTCCTGGGATGTATATACTGTCAGCCTGTTTAAGATTCATGTGTGTTTTTCTTTGTATTATGTAAGGAAAAAAATCCAATGGGCTATTTACTATTCATGCAGAAATGCACACATTAGAAAGATTTGTGGAAAAACAATTTAATTCATCATGGTTTGGTGTTAATTTTAACTTGTTGGTCTCGTAAGGGCAAAACATTGTCTGACCAGGATCACTTTACAAATATTTCACAGTTGCTTTATGACAAAGATTGATTTTTTAATTTTTTTTAACGTTTGTGGCGTCAATCTCTTGAACAAGTTGTTCAGAGAAATTGCAGAATAATTTGCACCACCCAGAAATATTCACAGGCAATTCACAGCTGAGTGTTGATGGAATTCCTGGTAGATCTGTTTGCCTTACAGCATCAGACATGAGTTTGATCCTGACCTCGGGTGCTGTCTGTGTGGAGTTTGCATGTTCTGCCTGTGCCTGTGTGGGTTTCCTCCATGTGCTCCTGTTTTTCTACCACCACATCCCCAAATCTTGTGGGCTCGTTGGTTAATTCCTCTGTTACACTGCACCCAGTGTGTAGGGAGTAGATGAGGAAAGTGGATAACATAGAGGGGAGTGAAATGCCATGGCAAATGTTTTTCTGATCAATGCTTCCTGGTGCAGGGATATGACAGGGATATTTCAGATTTTTAAAATCCCATTACAACCTTTGTGCTGTTGTGCTGTGTTACATTTATCATTGTATTTATTGCTGTACTTATTGTATTTATTGTTTACTTTATGTTTCATGGCGAAATAGGAATTTCATTGCACTCTGGTGTATATGACAGTGAAACAAGCCTGAATTTGGAATTTGAACATCTATATTGTAGTTTGAAAACGATAATGTGATCAATTGCTTAATCTAGGATAAGTGTTTTTTTTTAACCAAAATATTATTAGATAGCAAATACATAATTGAATAAAAAAAGAATAGCTTTGTTTTGAGGAAGCACATTGGTTAATGTGGAACTATGACTTTTACAAGGCCTGACAGTTCAATTTCACTTTATATTTAGATTTCTGATTCATGCCGGAAAATATTGTACTGCTGGAAATTGTTTGTGAAGATACATCAGGAGTGTTTTTTAGTTTTTGAGAGAGACTGGAGAGATTGCATTTGTTTTCTCTGGAGCAGAGGAGGTCAAGAGGGGAGGTGGTTGTTGTATATGCATTTTTTTAGGGTGTTAGATTGGTTAGATAGGGTCCTTTCTACAAGTTAAATACGCAACAAAAATAGTGATAGCCAAGATAGTTATAGATAACTAACTAGTAAATAGTCAGAATATTTTCCCCATGGTACAGATGTCAAAGGCAAGATGTTTAGGATGAGAACAATATTTTTGGAGAGAATTTATAACGTTTTAAATTGGTGTAGGAAACGGAGGGTGTGTGTCGGAAAGTTGCATTTTCGCACTGGAAACCTATAGGTAGTGGTGTGCCTCAGGGCCCACTGCTGCTTGTCATCTATGTCAATTGTGTATGAGTATGTATAACTTGGAGAGGTCACTAAAATACATTTTTTTCAGACAGTGAAGGTGGTCATCAAGCAGGAGATCTTGATCAGCTGGGTAAGTGGACTGCGGAAAATTAAGTTTATTTCAGGTAAGCTTACGATGTTTCATTTTGGAAGTCGAACCAGGGCAGGACCTGGAGAGAGATCAAGGAGGACAGATACAGAGATACATAGATCCCTATAAGTGCCTAGGAAAGAACTGCAGATGCCGGTTTATTCTTTTGAAGATAGACACAAATGCTGGAGTAATTCAGCGGGACAGGCAGTATCTCTGGAGAGGAGGAATGGGTGACGTTTCAATTTTCTTCAGACTAGAGTCAGAGGCTATAGTCTAGAGTTGGGGTTGCTCCACGACAGATCATTGGTAATATTAATGCCGAGGAACTTGAATCTCTCATTAATATTACCAATGATCAGCTGTGGAGCAACCGCATTGATGCGACAGACAAAAAGGTACAATGCCTCCACTTCCGGAGGAGACCAGGGGAATTTGAAATATGTACAGGAACTGCAGATGATAGAAACATAGAAACATAGAAATTAGGTCAGGAGTAGGCCATTCGGCCCTTCGAGCCTGCACCGCCATTTAATATGATCATGGCTGATCATCCAACTCAGTATCCCGTACCTGCCTTTGCTCCATACCCTCTGATCCCCTTGGCCACAAGGGCCACATCTAACTCCCTCTTAAATATAGCCAATGAACTGGCCTCAACTACCCTCTGTGGCAGAGAGTTCCAGAGATTCACCACTCTCTGTGTGGAAAAAAGTTCTCCTCATCTCGGTTTTAAAGGATTTCCCCCTTATCCTTAAGCTGTGACCCCTTGTCCTGGACTTCCCCAACATCGGAACAATCTTCCTGCATCTAGCCTGTCCAACCCCTTAAGAATTTTGTAAGTTTCTATAAGATCCCCTCTCAATCTCCTAAATTCTAGAGAGTATAAACCAAGTCTATCCAGTCTCTCTTCATAAGACAGTCCTGACCTCCCAGGAATCAGTCTGGTGAACCTTCTCTGCACTCCCTCTATGGCAATAATGTCCTTCCTCAGATTTGGAGACCAAAACTGCACGCAATACTCCAGGTGTGGTCTCACCAAGACCCTATACAACTGCAGTAGAACCTCCCCTGCTCCTATACTCAAATCCTCTTGCTATGAAAGCCAACATGCCATTCGCTTTCTTTACTGCCTGCTGCACCTGCATGCCTACCTTCAATGACTGGTGTACCATGACACCCAGGTCTCGCTGCGTCTCCCCCTTTCCCAATCGGCCACAATTTAGATAATAGTCTGCTTTCCCGTTTTTGCCACCAAAATGGATAAACTCACATTTATCCACATTAAACTGCATCTGCCAAACATTTGCCCACTCACCCAGCCTATCCAAGTCACCTTGCAGTCTCCTAGCATCCTCCTCCCACCTAACATTGCCCCCCAGCTTAGTGTCATCCGCAAACTTGGAGATATTGCCTTCAATTCCCTCATCCAGATCATTAATATATATTGTAAATAGGCTGGGGTCCCAGTACCTGAGGGCCTTGCGGTACCCCCCCCTAGTCACTGCCTGCCATTGTGAAAAGGAACCCGTTTTACTCCTACTCTTTGCTTCCTGTTTGCCAGCCAGTTCTCTATCCACATCAATACTGAACCCCCAATGCCATGTGCTTTAAGTTTTGTATACTAATCTCTTATGTGGGACCTTGTCGAAAGCCTTCTGGAAGTCCAGATACACCACATCCACTGGCTTCTTTCTCCCCTAGTGCGCCCACGCTACTAGTTACATCCTCGAAAAATTCTATAAGATTCGTCAGACATGATTTACCTTTCGTAAATCCATGCTGACTTTGTCCAATGATTTCACCACTTTCTAAATGTGCTGCTATCCCATCTTTAATAACTGACTCTAGCAGTTTCCCCACTACCGATGTTAGGCTAACTGGTCTGTAATTCTCCGTTTTCTCTCTCCCTCCCTTCTTAAAAAGTGGGGTTACATTTGCTACCTGCCAATCTTCAGGAACTACTCCAGAATCTAAAGAGTTTTGAAAGATTATTACTAATGCATCCACTATTTCTGGAGCTACTTCCTTAAGTACTCTGGGATGCAGCCTATCTGGGCCCTGGGGATTTATCGGCCTTTAAGTCCATTCAATTTACCCACACCACTTCCCGACTAACCTGGATTTCACCCAATTCCTCCACCTCCTTTGACCCGCGGGCCCCTGCTATGTCCGGCAGATCATTTATGTCTTCCTTATTGAAGACGGAACCAAAGTAGTTATTCAATTGGTCCGCCATATCCTGGTTCCCCATGATCAACTCACCTGTTTCTGACTGCAAGGGACCTACATTTGTTTTAACTAATCTCTTTTTTTTCACATATCTATAAAAACTTTTGCAGTCAGTTTTTATGTTCACTGCCAGTTTTCTTTCATAATCTATTTTCCCTTTCCTAACTAAGCCCTTTGTCCTGCTCTGCTGGTCTTTGAATTTCTCCCAGTCCTCCGGTATGCTGCTTTTTCTGGCTAATTTGTACGCATCATCCTTTGCTTTGATACTATCCCTGATTCCCTTGTTATCCATGGATGCACTACCTTCCCTGATTTAGTCTTTTTGCCAAACTGGGAATGAACAATGATGGTTTACACCGATGTTAGACACAAAATGCTGGAGTAATTCAGCGGGACAGGCAGCACCTCTGGAGAGAAGGAACTGGGTGACATTTCGGGTCGCTCAATTTTCTTCAGACTGAGAGCCATTGAGAGGAAGACTAGAGGTATGAAAAAGGTACAAAATAAATCAGAGCAGGCACCGATGGATTCAGGAAAGGTGGAATTTCTCTGGTGACACTTAAATATTTCTGCAGATGCATCATTGAAGGCATACTGTCAGTGAATCACAGCTTGGTTTGGGAACAGCTGCTGAAAACTGTAATACATTTCAGAGATGTGGAAGTAGTCGAGTTTATCACACAGACTAGGCTTTCCCCATTCATTCCATCTACATTTCATACTGCCTTGGAAAATCAGACAACATAGTCAAAGACGTGTCCACCCTGGTCATTCCTTATTCTCCCTCCACACATCTGGTAGAAGGTACAGAAGCTTGAAAGCATCACCAGACAAGAACAACCTCTCCCTCTCTATTATCAGGCTTCTGAATGGTACTTAATTGGCTGATTCACCTCAACCCCACTGCGGACATTAGACTTACTCTATGAACTGAAGCACTACAATGTGCTTACAATGTTAAGAATTAATTTCTGCACTCTATATCTATCCCTTTACTCTATCTATTTAACTTGAGTTTGACGATTGTATTTCTGTGTGGTCTATCTGATCTGTTTGGATTACTTGAAAATCAAAACTTTTCACTGTTACCTGATACACATGATAATAGTAATAAACTTAGTTCGTCCTAAACCCTATATCCTCCGCACCGTTACCTGCTTAATAGCATCTTTCCTATCTTAGGGTGACCAACACTGAACACAATATTCCAAGTGCAGGTTCACCAACATCTTATACAACTGTAACATAATGTCCCAACCTCTACACTCAGCATAACTTCAGCATTCTGATAAGCCACTTCTGCATCCTACCTGCAGCTCCACATCCTTCCTGTAATGGGACAACTAGAAATGAACACAATACTTCAAATGCAGCCTAACTAAAGTCCTAAATTGTTGCAATATGACTTCCTGACTCTTGTACTCAATGCTCCAACCTATGAAGGCGAGCAATACCATATGGTTTCCTACCCACATTGTGTTGCAACTTTCAGCGAGTTTGTGGTCTGAATCCCAAGTTCCCTCTGTACATCAATGCTCTTAATGGTCTTGCCATTAATTAAATAATTTCCCCTTGCATTCGACCTCCCAAAGTGCAACGTCTCACACTTGCTCGGTTAAATTCCATCCATTTGTCTTGAACTGATAGGTTGTTTTTTACTTTCTACTAAAGTTTTCAATCATTGGTCCTTCAAAATTGCTTACTCTCAACTAATAGAATCTCAGTGCACAAACACAAAATGTAGTCCCATCTTGTGGCCAAACCTCAATCTGTAGATTTTTATAGAAGATTAGACTAAGTGGGACCCATTGGGTCCCTGTCACATGGGAGGCCTGGTCCCCCAATGCAAACCGTTCCCAATGCAATATTCCACCACTCACACACAGGCCCCACTGCGCAAGCTCGGCTCATTTCCCCTCATCCACAGCAGTCCCTCCTCCTCCCTCCTCCTCCCTCTTCTTACCCCTCCTCTCCTCCTCCTCTTCCCCTCCCCCAATCCTCCATCACCTCTCCCTCCCTCTCCTTTGACCTACCCTCAGTCACTCCCTCCCTTTCCTCCGTTAACTCTTCTCCCCCTCCCTACCCCATCCTATCCCTCTATCCCCCACTCCTCACTTCCCCTATCCCCCCCCACTATCCCTCCTCACCTACCCCACTGCCCCTCCTCTCATGCCCACCACCTCCCCCTCCCTACCTGCCCTACCTCCCCCTCCTCTCCTCTATTCCCCCTCCTCCCCCACTCTCACTCCTCACCTCCTTAGGCTCTCGACATTTGCCGCTACTTTCCCTCATTGCGCGCCAGGCGCAGCGGGCGTCACCCGCTCAGAGCCTGGCCACCACCGCCCAGGCCTTGGATCAGCGCAGCCTCTCCCCCAACCCCGGAGCCTGGAGCAGCAGCAGCAGCCGTCGGTCCTCAGAGCCAGTTTCAGCACACAGGCCCCGGATTGTCGGTTGTGGCCTCTCTCTGCCCCCGGAGCCTGCCAGTGCCCGCGAGCATAGGGCGGTTAGGGGAATTAAAATGGATGGAAGTTAATCTTAACCATATCGCCGTTGTACAAAAAAAGATGGCCATCTGAATTCTGGAAAGGCCCCAACTGCACAGGCATTGTTGAGGACCCGTCGGACGCCCTTTGCGACCCCAGTGAAGACCCGCACGAGGTCAAACTCTCCCCCAACTGCGCATGCGTGGGTGAGGGTGCTGTTTTTGGGTTAATTTTTGTAACCCTTAATAACTTTTAAAATATATCATCCATCTGAACAAAACTTGTTGTCATTTACAGCACAGGACACTGGTGAGTAAGGTGGGTCATAAATAATCGTAGCACGTAGCCCTTTTTTGCGCAAATAGAGAAACAACGCAAACCTGCAGATAACCAGATGAGAGTTTTAGTTATGGATACTAGACTAAGTGGGAACCCTTGGGTCCCCGTTCACACGGGTGGCCGGGTCCCCCAATGCAAACGCTTTCCCCAACGCAATATTCCCACCAATCACACCCGTTCCCGCCAACGCAACCCGTTCTCTCCAACGCAATTATTACACTGCTCACCCATAGCCCCTAACTGGTGTAGGTACGGCTCATTTCCCCCTCATCCCTGAGCACTCCCTCCCGCTCTTCTTCATGTGGGGGAGGGGGGGAGGGAAGTGGGGTGAGTGGCGGAGGGGTGTATGTGGATGGGGAGGTGTGGCGGGGGATTGTGGGGGTTTGTTGTGGGGGGGTTGTGGGTATGGGGAAGGGGTTGGGGGGGGGGTTGTGGGGGCAACGGGGGGGGGGGTGTAGTGGGTGGGGGATGTGATGGCCAGGGGGGTTTATGGTGGGAGGCAAGTGTGGGCGATGGGGGCAGTGTGGAGGAGTATGGGTGTGTAGGTGAGGGTGGGGAGGGAGCTCGGAGTTAAAGTACCATGGGGAGAGGGGGGCATCACGGGGGAGGGGGAAGAGCCAGCGAGGGGACCAGAGGGGTAGTGACTGGAATTGGCAGTGCAATGGGGACTCACAGCGTCGCTGGTCAATCTCCTCTGCCGGGATCTGAGACACCACGTTCTGGTTTGGCGACATCTCCAATTCCGGGGCGGTGGGCTAGATCTCCGACTCTGGTCTGGGCTTGGGTCTCCGAAGGCTGGGCAGCTTGGGGCTGGGCTGCTTGGGGCTGGGCTGCTTGGGGCTGGGCTGCTTGGGGCTGGGGCTGCCCCTGGGGCTGGGGCTGCTTCGGGTCACTTCGGGTCCCTCTGGTTGGAAACCTCCACTGGGCCATCCTCTGCTCCATTAAGAAGCGATGGGCGCAGGAAGGGCTGACCGTTCCCAGGGAGTGACAGGGGAAGACGACTACTGGCAGGAACGTAAGCGGATCGATCCAGCATAGTAGAACGAGCTGTGTTTTAAGGCTGGAAAGAAAGTTTTTTAAACCTCGCTAACTTTTACAACATTTCAACCGATCGTATGAAACTTTGGTACACGCAGCACAGGAGAAACAGTGAGTGAACTGGTGAAAAATTGTGGCGCTATCGTGAACCATTTTCTTACAAATAGAAAGACCCGCACAAACCGAAAAGATAACAAGATCAGAGTTTTAGTTATGTATAGATAGATTAAGATAGATAGATAGATAGATAGATAGATAGATATGATAGATCTAGATAACATTTATACTTTAGTTTTAATAGGAGTATGTGCAAGCTGCACCTGATTAACATGGTTAGAATTTGTAACGAATATCAAAAAAGTTTCAAATGAGAAAAGCATGCTCATTAATAAAAGATTATTAGTAATATAGTCTTTTCAGTTAAAGGTGAAGCAATTATTTTCTCTTTTACATTAAACTTACAATCTACTCGATCACATGTGAAGAAATGCAGTTTAATGTTTCAGGTTCAGTTTTTGATACTGGTCCATATTATTCTTAAAATAAATCTGGGATCATTTTGTAAACCCCTTGATATAAATGATTTTGCACAACAGAATGGAATGGAACTTTGGCCTTATAGAATTCTAACCATTTGGAACAATCTCTTTGTAACTGATCATGATTTAAGGCACTGAATGGAAGTGTAAACTAAAGAGAAATAGAATGAAAAAAAAACAATTAAAGAGGTTATTTTGTAAGGAATGATAAGATTTTTACTTTTGTAACTCTGAACACCGTAATCATTTTTGAGAATATACTCACATAATATTTGAAATTGAGACGCTCAATTTCACCTGAGTTACTTTAAAAAATATATAAATACAGTATTTATCAAATGCATTAATAAATATCTCCAAGCTCAGGAGGCCCCAGATGAAACAACAGTTTTCATTTTCACAGCTATGTCATTAAGGGAAGCACACGACTTGCTCTGTTTTTAAATACGAACACACCTCATATTCAGTGAGTTCCTCTGTGATTTAATATGTCCAACTATGCTGTTTCCTCTCCAACCATGTACATTGAAATTTTCGTACAGACATCCAAAGGAGGCACATCATTACAGCGAAAATAGAAGACATTATATTACAGATAAAATATTCTTGCAGCTCTTTAAATCAGCTGCTATTGTTCTTTTTACATGCACTATTTTGAGTCCAACTTAAATCAAGAAAATATATTTAATTAATTATTTATTATAATTGCTATGAAGAGATATTCTTGAAGCGTCTGATTATAAATCATGAATTTCTATTTTGTTAACTTTTTGATGGCATATTATTTAAATTTTGAGTATAATTCCTGCCGCCGTTTCGTTTACTATAACTGTTCTGGCAGAAATTGCATGGATATTCCCTGATAACTGCCAACCCCCTGTCTCATGGGAGAGTTGACACACGAGGTACCCGGAGTTTTAAAACTCGTGGTAATAACGTAACGATTAACGTAGCTGTAATGTTTGAACTCATGGACGCAACTTAGCGACTTGTGGCGCTAAAATCAGGTACCCGTGAAACTTGTCAACTCTGTAAAAATCAAAACATGTTTAAAGGTTTTTCCACAGTAAAATGTACTGCTGAAAGTTAAAAATTGACAAACATTTAAACTCGTTTTAAAGAACGTAGTGGCCCGTGCGTTTACCTTAGTGCTGTGAGTCTCGTGAGTCAAAAAACCGTTGGAACTCTTTAACTCAGAGCGGGCAGGCAGCATCTCTGGAGAGAAGGATGGGTGGTTACACCAAAAAAGCTGGAGAAACTCAGCGGGTGCAGCAGCATCTATGGAGCGAAGGAAATAGGCAACGTTTCGGGCCGAAACCCTTCTTCGACTGAAGTCTGAAGAAGGGTTTCGCCCGAAACGTTGCCTATTTTCCTTCGCTCCATAGATCTGCTGCTGCACCCAGCTGAGTTTCTCCAGCTTTTTTGTGTAACCTTTGATTCTCCAGCATCTCTGCAGTTCCCGTCTTAAACATGAGAAGAATGGGATGATGTGATGACATTTCTATTGAGCCTCGCAATGAAAACAATGGATTTCATAAATTGGAGTTTTACCCTTGTACTTCAGCGTACTTGCTCAAAAAGTTTAACGGCTGGAACTGAACTCAAAATATGATTTGTATATCAACTCAGCATGTTACAAGGCACTAACCAACCATTGACAGATGAAGATACATGTCAGCTCCTGGAAAGTGAGCGTTTACTTAGTTCCGTGTGAAGTTTCTTACCGATAGTAATAATTTTTATTTGGAATAGTTTGAATCTACCGAAGTAGCATTTTAGTGTGTACACCCACCGCCTTCCGATACTAATACACAGGGTATCCACAGTTTTTGTTCTCTCATATACCACCGGTTGTATCGTTATTTATTTGGCCACCCTGGGGGTGGTGGGGTGGGAGTCTGACGGTCGCTGTAATACAGTCTTGTATTTCTATTGTCCCTTTGTGAGAATTTTTTTCCCTGTCATCTTCAGTACATACGAACAATGCGGGCGGCTGTAATTCATGTTCACATGTTTGCCTAAACTCTCTTTCGAATATTGGAACGTGACAATTAATATTTCCATTTAACGTGCAAAGCTTCATTTCAGGATCTTCACATGCCAACCGCATTGAAGCCTTTCGCTGCTTGGCCGCTGGCGGTTCACTGCCAGAAAATTGGACTATTTGTTTCCCAGATAAGGACGAGATTCAGATGATGGTTTTGGATAGCACAGTGGGATAATTGGCTGTAAGTTGGTTATGTTTGTTTGTGGAGCGAGATGTGGGTGCCCCGAAACTGCACGTGGTTGTTCCAGTTCCACAGACAATCCGCTTGTACCCGCTTCCCAAACATGTTTGTAACACCTTTTCCGCACGGACAAAAACCTTCAGAACAAGCTCATAAACAGCTTCTCTTTGTTCCATTTTCAGGTGAAGCCGGCCATTTTGGAGAGGTAAGGTTTACGCGACTTTTGGCTGTAATGAATATTTGTCCACCGAACCAGCCTGACTTCCTGGATGACAAAACACCATATATAGCTCGTTCTCACCTTAGCTTAGAAAATGTAACCCCCCCCCGCCGCGCTGAATTCTAATCCATTAATAAGTCTCATAATCTGGCAACCATGACTAGAGCCAGACAAAATGCGGAGGGACAATGGGTCCGGCCGCATCTCTGGGAATATGGTAATAAGTTTCCGGTCAGACCGTGTTCAGACGGGTCCTCGACCACCAAACAAAACTCACCATTCCTTTCTCCAGATAATGCTGCCGGCGACCCACCGAGTTTCTCCAGCTGTTTTGTACACTTGTTCAGACTTGTCGTGTATTTGAGCTACAAAGTTTCTGTGGAAGTTGCCTGACAATCCACCAAATTCCTCTGCTTGCTATTTCCTCTTACTTTCTCTGATTTTTTTCGAATGCACTATTCACACACACCTGTTCCAATCCGATTCGTTCTGGAATCTGATCTCACACACTGTTTCATCTCCCAGTTTATGCCATTATCACTCACCACAAATTTTGGAATGTTTCATCTTTCTATATTTCTTCGCAAATCTTTTTAAAACAGCAAATGGGGTAACTGATTGAATGATTACTGCATTGAAAAAGCTATTTTAAAGATTATGCACAGTGTCCTCAATTGTGCAGTCCGCTGCATCCACACATAATAACCGAACCATATATTTTTATCACAGTTAAACATCTTAACTGTTGCTTATCAAAACAGACCTTCCTTCACGGTGGCTCAAGAGTGAACTACTCGCGAGACGAACGTTGGAACATCGCCACTAAAAACGGCAAAACTTGTGCATACCCTTTGGAAAACTCGGTTAAACTCGTTGATCATACACTTGTGATCTCGTACACAACCACGATTCTTTCACTTGGGTACCTCCGGGGGTCAGCTTACTATCGTGAGACAGGCCTTTCAGCAAAATCACATTCGTGAAGAAATTTCATAACAAGGTAGTATCCTCGTCCTTTTCCATGATTTTTATCAAACGTAGCCAGTAATTTTATGATTATTTTTCACTATATTCATCCTCATCCCCCTGAGTTCCAACCACAACTCTCCTGCAGGTAATCTAGACCCTCATAGCAAACCTTAGAAGAACAGTATCTACACCTCTGTTTTGTGATTGCAACTTGATCACAGAAAACAACTCTATAAGATCACATTTATTTGTTGATCATAGCAATTTCTATTTGCTGGACCTATAGCAGTTTGCTTTTGAATATTGAAAGGCATTTCATCAACCATTAAAATGGGCTTGATGAAGCTTGTTTTAGGCATTGTATTACTTTGTTATATGCCCGCTTATACCTATTCTTTCTCTTTATCAGGCCTTGCCCCTGATTATTTATGTTTAAGAGTAGTTTTGGCTTCAAAGGCTGACAAGAATCTCTCCGGCAACAAGTTACTTTCTTGATAGAATGTTATTACATGTTACTCTTCTGGGAACGTTCACTGTTTTTGTTATCTTTCGTCTTGGATCCAGTGTGAACCTTCTTCAGTGGCTTGCAATGATTGTTTTTTAAACTAACCATTTCTTTTATCTCTAACGCAGATTTAATCCCAGACTACACATCCAAAATGTTGTCAACCTCTCTGCTCCACGTTTCAGATAGATATCTTCCACTATTCCTTTGTTGTTTTTAGTGGTGATTAAGCACTTGGTCTATTATTTCAAATATTGTAACGGCAAGGCTAATCCTTTGAATTTCTTAATCGATAGCTTCTTAAATTCCAGTGAGCTAATCACATTTTTCTTTTTGTGTATACTGTGACATCACAATATCTTAGTTTCCCTTCAACCGATCCTAAAACACAACACAGTATTCCCAGGAATACATTTGGTTCTTACATTGTCTGGTATGCTTTCACAACTAAAATATTTTAATGTCAAATGAAATTAATGTAGAAATCACGACTTTGAAAATTGAAACCTTGTGTGCAATTGACATTATGTATACATTACGAAGTCAATTAGAAATTGTGTGGCCATTAGGCTAGCCGGCATAGTCAGTCAACCACAATTGAGCAGGTTATTAGATTTTAACCATTCTACTAGATCGTTAACTAGAAATCAGCAGCGAACGGATTTTTTACAGGGTTCTCATCCATTGTTTTGAAATGATATTCACCGCAACACTACCTAAAGCAATATAATTTGTTTAAAATCACATTGATCTAGTAGTGTCATGCTGTCAGGTAATCAAACTACCTCCCCCATCCCCCCCCACCCCCATATTATGCCATAACAAGGCAAAGAGTTTGATGACACACCTCGACAAATTTAAAAAAACAAGCAATTAGTTGATGAAGGGTGGCACAGTATTGCAAGGTAGAGTAGCTGCCTTTACAGGTGCCAGAGCCCTAGGTTTGATCCTGACTATGGGTGCTTTCTATACTAGTTTTTGTAAACGTTCTTCCCGTGACTGTGTGGGTTTTCTCCATTTTTCCTTCGCTCCACACTCCAAAGATAGAATAGAAATAGAATGCCTTTTTTTGGTTTAGAACGAAGTTTTTTTTTTTTTTTTTTTTTTGTTTTTTTGCATTTCTACATTCTTAAACATTACAAACAAAACAAGACCCACAACTTCACACACTTTACACAACTCCATTTCCATCAGTTAATCTCCAACAATATCCTCACTGTATGGACAGGGGCAAAGTCCCTTATAAGTCTTCCCTTTGTTCTTCTCCCACGGTCCCATCATGTCCAACTGGCAACGTCCAGGAGAACTGGGGCTACCCTGATGTTTAACGCCCTCCGTGGGCTATTGTAGGTCCGTTGCCATTTAATTCACGTGGGGCGAACGTTGGCTCCGCTCCAAGTCATTTCATCACCCCTCGATTTGTCCTTCGGTATAATTTCCATTTGCGGGAGCTCTGAAAATATGTCTCCCACCAGGGACCTGCGAGTCCCCCCCCGTTAACTCAGGCCACCGTCCACAGGGCCTGCAGCGGGCCCCTCCGCAGCTCCAAAGTCTGGTCGCAGCTGGAAGCGCCACCATAGCTCCTCCCGCTCCAAAGTCGGCCTATCTCCGCGATGGCAGGTCCGCAGTCATCCGCCTATTGGGCAGCCCTTGAATGTCGTGTTCTCGGGCCGGAGGCCGTCCGCCGTTTCACTCGATTGTATAGTGGCCCCAACTACATCGGAGACACCGACAGTGTAAAAAAAAGCAGATGTCCCGCGCACAGGGGAATAGGATGTACAGGTTTGTAGGTTCATTGGCGTTTAGTAAAATTTTAAATTGTCCTTGTGTGAGAATAGTTGTTCATGGTACTGGAGGATTGCTGTGTCACGTGCAAGACATCCGTGGGTCTGCAAGAGCCCTACCGTATACTTCTCTAAAGTTCTCATTCTATAATGCAATGATTCACATCAATTTTTCCCAGCTTCCCCCTGTATTTCATTGGCCCACCCTAGAAGAGAATAACACTTAACTGAATCAAATTGTTTAGAAAACAGTTGTGATTCGCATGGTTTGAAAACCGGTCTTCACAATAAACGCTTGGCACAGTGTGACACTGCATCAAGGTAGTACTGCAACATATAATCGCACTTGGGTATTTTATTATGGATGTCTGTCCAAACACAATATTATATTCCAATGTTTGCGTAGGCACTGCATACAAACATAAGACATGACCATATATTTAATTATCTATTGCCTAGTGTGGTCCCTTGATTCACACACCCCCCATAAGCTTGCCTTCAAACATATCCTGGGCAATGACGGTGATGAAGTGTTTTAATTTGTCGGGTCCTCAATGCAACGATATTTGTAGATCCCATAAATAAGCATGAGAAAGGACTGCAAGCAACCTAGTCATGAATTGGTTGTTGAAATATATCAATGACAAGTTCCGTTATTGTTTTGAAGAGGGTTTGGTTACACCATTTTCACCGGCCAGCTGTTGTTAATAAAGTTGTTGGTCATGGACCATAAGAATACCTATCCTAGCACCAACCCCTGACCACCATCACCATCTAGAGTCTTTTGTACATCATTCTTCTATACTAGGCTAGACACTCTTGGAGCTCCTAGAACACTTGCCTGCCAGATTCAAGCCCCTTATAATTAAATGATTGATTTTGTGCAACTAATTTCTAATTGGTACTGTCCAGTCCCGGATTGAAACATACAGTGGGGTCATTCATTTCCTGGATGGATTTCTTGTGTGGAATCTGCCTTGTGGCGAATTTGTCTAATCCAAGCCTGAAGTATATATTGAACTCATGTTGGCCGATTCCAATGTTCTTCAGCTGTCCGAGCAGGTCCTGACCTACCGTAATCTACCATCATTGGAGACCCCCTCGACTATTCTTTTGATCGTGACTTTTTGGGTTGCGTTTATATTTGTTAATAACCCAGTTATGTCACATTATCCCATTCGATCAGTGGATCGTGTACACATGTGTAAATGTTTGATTGGAATCAGTGGGTATTTGTCTTCCCGACACGACCGGGCAAATGTTCATTATACACGCGGTACCGTCTGGATTGTATTTATCGTTACATGTGACAATAAACTAAACTCAAATCTCACTTGGTTGGATAAGAATAGAGAGCTGCATGATTAATATTTGTGGTCAATACAGGTGAGTTTGTAGTACTAACTGGGCACATCAGTCAGATTCCTCTTAGAGATGATAAGTGCTTATAAACTTTAGACCCCGTGGCTTGACGTAGATTAGACGTTTGTGTTTTGCTTCGTGCTAACTTCCATGGTGAGAGAACCTTCAACTGAAGCAGTTCCTAACGTGGTATCCCTATGTAAAACCACAATTGAAAATTGCCCTTATTAATTATGGTATGTGCCTTGATTACTGTGGCTGCTGGTGGCACATGTCCATAACATTGATCATTGTGCGGTATGAATGCATATATTCAAACATGAAGAGTGACAAATCAGGTGGGTAACACTTCTACCCACATCCCTCTTGCAGATACAGGGTGTTAGTGTTGCTAGCTTGAATGAATGCACACCGGACCATAGGCAAGTAGGGTTAGAATGTATTGGAGGTGGTGAGGGTTGAATAATGCTGGAGTGGGTGGTAAGGAGGCCACCCATGTAGCTGAATTATTACTATAGGAAACATATAAATCCTATAGAAAATAGGGTTCAGGAGCAGGCCATTCGGCCCTGTCGAGCCTGCCCATAATTCAACTCATATGATCATTGCTGTATCATCTAAAATCATTCACCCAGTTCGCTGCTTTTTTCCCCGTGATCCGCTGTGAAATTCTTTTAGAGCCCCGAGGAGCGAACTCATCTCTATTGACAAGTCTCTTGGTGAATGGCTCCCCACATGTCTTTCTGTGGCAGAGAATTCCCTAGTAGGTCCCCGAACTCTCTCTTGTGAAATTTTTTTTTACCTCTATCGTCATTCCTAATGGCCGACCCTTAGTAATTCTTTAAAACGTTTGACCCCTCGGTCCTGGATCGTCCCCACATCGTAATATGTTTTTTCCTGCCATCAAGCCTGGTCCAATCCCGTTTCTTAAGAATTTTAATATGTTTCTATAAAGATTTCACCCTTTCATCATTTCTCTATTTCAGTGACACAACACCCATCGAGTACCCTTCTTTTTTCATCATATGTCCCAGATCCCTTCCAGTCCCAGGATAACCTAACCTGGTGCACCCTACGCTTGCATTCCCTCATCAAGCATCTAACGACTTCCTTCCTGAATTCGGAGAGGCAAAATTTGCTCGCACCGAGTCCCTGAGCAACCTGCAAAATACGTGCCCGTCCCTTTGGCTCTAAGACTAAATGCCTACATCCTCTTGCAATGACGTGCCACCCTGGCATGAGCTTTTATTGTTTTCACTACCTGCTTTTACCTGCATAGCTTACTTTCAGTAAATGATTACATAGCAACAAGTCCTAAGTCTATCGGTTGCATAATTTCCCCGTTTTCCTAAATCTGAAACCCTGCCAGATAATAATTCTAGTCTTCAGTGTTCCCTTTCACCAAAGTTGATAACCGCCATATTTAGTCCCCAATACTATACTGCAGCAATGCCATCGGGCATCTTCCCCTACACCAACGCTATCCAAGTCCACCATGCTAGCCTCATACATCCTCTCTCATCCGTGAGCCCACACTGCCACCCGACATTTGTGTCCACCGCCCGCAAAACTTGGACGAGAGCAAATCTAATTCCTTTGGTCTAAATCGGCTAATTGTATATCTCAGAAGACTACCTTTGATTCCCAAGCATCCGGGCATGTTTGGTGGCCCCCTCACTAGTCATTGCCTGCCGATTCTGAGAAGTGACCCTTCTCTTTCTCACTCTTTGCTTCCTTTCTTGCCACCAGTTCTGTCTTTATCGCATTGTCAATCCCTACACCAATTGGACCATGGTGCTAATGCTCTGCGTGTGTGGACCTATTAAGTCAAAGGCTTTTTGAAAAAGGAGTAGGTCCATGTCGGTGTTATATTTCCCTTTCAAGCTAGTCACCACCATTCAATTGTGATTCACTAGCTGATGCATAGCGGGGGGAGTCGTAATCATTAACTCGTTCCATGCTCCTTTTGTCCCCCTCTGCCCTTGAGTCCGTATATTAGTAATTTTTTTAAGAAGGCATGTTACCTGGGGGCCATGGAGGTCCACATGCCAATAGACACGGAAATATTTTGCCGTTAGAGGTCCTTGTAAATGTACACGAAGCTATCTTTGAATATCTGGCATCTTGGGAAGACCATCAGACACAGTCCCATCATGTGCAGTGCTCTGCTAGCTCCATAGGACAACGTAAACTAGACTCCCTATCTAGATTGTTGCTGAACTTTTCGCTAATGTAGCCATTTTGTTATGCATGTACAGATGTTTAAGGATTCATGGATCCAGAACAATTACACACCGGGAACTACGCGCCTTTTACCAAAGAGCCCATCTATAGCTAAGCTCCACCTGAAGCCTGCGTTTTATAGCCCATCGCCCTCTAAACGTTAACCTAAGTACGCATGTACCTGTTTCAAGGTTGTTTTTTAATATTTGTTATTTAACGTGATTCAAACGACTATCTTCTGGAAAGCTCGTTCCATATCACCGCACCATCAAAAGCTGTGTGGGAAACGATTGCCCCTCCGGTTCTTATTTAAATCTTTTCTAATATAGAAGATAACATAAACAGAGTAGATAGTATGTCTACTATATTTTCATATATGGTGTTTACCGAGTACTCCGAGTTAACTATCTTCTTTGCACAACTCCAGCGTCAGAATTTTCTTGTTCCTCTTCGTGGAGCATTACTATAAACAGGTACTTTTTGACTGTTTGACGCTTGCCTCTTAAATGGGTTCTCCAATGATAGGATGGCCAATGCTGATGAGTGGTGCTTGGTCCAGATGGTCAAAGTTGGGACGTGAACTGTGTGCATCAATCAGTGTGTCCAATACCAGCCACATTCTCTGTGCCATGGCCAGGATTATGCATCCAATGGCTAATTTGCCAGGAGATTCTAACAGGATACTAGGCATGTTAGGTTAATATTATTCATTATGTGTAACTGCTGGCAGCGAGATTCCCGGCAGGCCCGTTGTGGCCAACCATCGTGCTTGCTACACATAAGGGGAAATTAGTCACAGAGAATATTATTTGGCCTCGGTCAATCACATTTCCGCAACCCGACTCAGATGCCAGAGTGTCCTGGTTGATTCCTTTAATATCCTTAAATAAATGTTACACACCAGGTGTTGATTTTGGAATTAACTCAGGGGCGGGTCAGGCCGCAAAGCTGGAAGAATCAGGTGGTAAGCTATATTTCGTGTCATGGACAATTCATCAAACCCGAAATGTTATTGGTTATATAAATCGAATCGACGTTTCAAATCTTTCCCCTCTCACTTGAAACCTCTATGCCCTCTAGTTTATTTGATTCTCTGAAGAAGGAGTCGGACTGCCGAAGTCCCCACCCCACCATGTTCTCCAAAGATGCTTGCCCGAGATTCAATGAGTGTACTCCAGCGCGTTGGTGTTGTTTTTGGAAAAAATCAGCACCTGCCTCTCATTGTGACGTCTAAAAAATATATGCACAGTGATCTCAGCCCTCCACAATCATCATAGGCTGTAGATTTTCCCTAGACGGGTGAAATAAACATGTAAATTGTTTTCTCAGTGGAACTAGACCCATATTTTTGAGACTATAACTCTAAATGAACTACATGGCATCATCCAGGAGTTGACTCGCATCAACTCGGGTTCAAAGCCTGTTACCCAAATTTGATACCGCATTATTTGTTCCTAGTCGTAGTACTTGAGTTCGAACAGCATTAGTGAGCAGCAAAGGCAATGGCACTTGTGCAGCAACAATTAAGCCCAGTATGACTCCTGGAATCCGGTACAGCTGAGAGCTAGTATTGACTGGGGCAAAGCAGCTCCCGGCTAGTTGTCCTGAGTTTTCTGCAGCTGAGGTTTTGACAGGATCTCAATATATGTTTGAATAATTGTGGTTTACTCTTGGGCTAGGCAGTTTATAACAGAATCGACGGTGATGTAAGGGCTAGGGATTAAGTGCATCTGGCAGTTTGTGTCTATGACTTAGAATACAAAATTTTGATCTTTTGTGTCCGTAGCTAGAAAATCATTGTTGTGGGAGAACGAATTTTTAATGTTGCACGCTACTCCAAATGACATGTTACTTATTGGAGTCCCATAGCTGAAACTAAGGCCACCAGGCACACCAAAAAAAGAATTCCCTTGACGTATCCATCCTGAAAATCAATTGTTCCAATAGAATGTATTGGACACATTGGCCATTAGGTTTTCCAATGTATTGCTTTGTTCAATTCCATAGCTCGCTTGTTTTTCTTTGGGTGGAGTTGGATGCAAAAGGGAATTTGCTTGGGCACGGTTGGCTTGCAACAATTCTGCAGGCATAGATGCGTTTTTTTTGGTTGGCCACACGCTTTACTGAAATTGCCTCTTCCAATGAGATTGTAAATCTGACATATAGCACTTATGGTGCATTAATGACTTATGCTGGAGGCTGTGCCTATCTGGAGTATGTTAGTGCACACCTTCAGAATGCAGCTGGCTGTCTTGTCATGTGTAGCCAGAGTGGACTAGACTCGTGACATCCAATCATACAGTATTTGTACATCCGAACAGGCAATCATTTCAATAGTTACAAATCTTCAGATCTCGACCCTCACAAAAGCCGTGGAAACATGTACATTCATGCAGCTTGGTGAAGGGTGATTAACCATTATTACCGTAGAGTCATGTAACTACATGTTGGGGTAATTTTCTGATTGATTTCTATCGTGGGCTAGTGGATGTGGCAATGGATAAAGTAGTTTGTTCACCCTTCTTAGAGTTATTTAATATACGCAAGGATATAGTAGGTAGCGGGGGCTAAAATGCGAAGGTGGCTAGATTAGCCGAAGATAGATGCCCATAAAGCATGGAGTAAGATCAGGGTCAGGTCAAACATTCCTCAATTCTAGGAGAGGAAGCAAAGATATAATGTTTTTCGGGTCAAGCTCCGTCTTCATAAATAACTGGCCATTGATAGCAGACCTAGTCGAGTTGAAGCTTGGTGTTTCCATGTAACAACTGTGCAACAGCTTGGTATGTGGTGGTCGGCTAGTGCGGTAGAGGCACATCTTGGCATGCACCCTAGATCCCAGGTTCGACGTCCTAAATATGGGCCGCTTATCGTCTGTTACTTATGCCTCTTATCACGTTTTCCCCTCCGATGAGTCTGCGTTAGGTTTTCTCCTCCATTCTCTCCTTTGACCAGTCATTTCCAACTATAGCAGGTTTAGTCTACAGTGGTGGGGCCTCTGGTGTGGAGGTGTATTTTGCATGAACCGGTTTGTTCCCTGCAACCTTGTCCTCTCACTCATTAGACGTTTTCATCGAGCTGTACCCCCTGCGCATAGCCATGCCTGCCCCGACTTTGATTGCGTGGCTGGTATAGTCTGTGTATACCCACGCTTTTACATGTGAGTGTGTGAGGCTTATTCAGCAGACTGTTAGAGCCATCTGTTTTGAATATCGTTAGAAGGTGTTTCTGCTCCGTTGCCTCCTGTACTCCGCTGGCATATTTTCACACCGCACCATACCTTCATCTTTGGACACCTCTGTGCGTAGAGGTAGACGGTAGTGCTGAATATGTCCTGGTTCTGGATGATTGCTTTCCTGGGTAGCCTGTTCAAGCTGGGCTGCATGGTAAACCGCGAGTCGACGTGGGCTGCACAGGAGATGTGGTCGGCTCAATTACGCCGAAGCGTCTTGCAGCGTTCCTGCGGCCTCTTTTCCGTGGGTTTAAGCGTCCCATTTTGTCCCGTGGTGGGTGATTAGTAACGGCATTAGCGCCCTGTTCTGTGCTCCATACGCCTAGAGGGAGTTTCCCGGTTACTTGCTGGCTCCCGCAGGGATTTTTTGAATTTCTCCTCATAAGAGTGATTGTATGCATACATAATTGTATAATAGTATTATTATGGATAGATGTTGTGATTATTTCTTGTATTCATTGGTGGTGGTGTGCTGGCTTTGTTTTTATTGTAGTGTACATATATCTTTTTTTATATAATTGAAGGAATTTTTATGTTGATTAAAAAAAAACAAAAAAGTCTACCGGTTTATAGGTTAATTGGCTTTGTAAAACTGTAAATTGTCCGCGCTAGTGTGTGTAGGATAGTGGGTCCGTTGTGCGGAGGCCCTCTGTTTGTGGGTCGGTGACCTGTGTGCTGGATGGCCTGTTTCCTGCCATAGCTGCAGTCGCTAGCAGAAGCTCTGCAGAGGCGGTAGGTGTTAGTAAACATGCTGTCAACTTTTTAGCAGCCACTGGTGAACAGTACTGAGGCCAGGCAGGCAGCAGTTTTTCCTAGAAAGCAGTATGTCGTGCGTAGGGCAGCAACAGTGTTTGCATGGTTCGTCCTGGTCCACAGATGTTGAGCTCATGGCCTGTCCAGCATCTGCGTGCGGCCCTCACATAGCGCTGATGGCGGATGATCAAATGTGCGAGTTATGTATCGCCCATCGATGCTATAGGTCGCCATATTAGGCAAAATACAAGGGGTCTTGAGATATGTCTCCTATTCTCAATCATTGTGGTGCAGACTCAGGGATGGAGATTGGGCAGCTGGTGACGTTCCAGGCCATGCAGTCTCCTCATTGTGATTGCTGTCCCTCATTCCATTAAGTGCGATCATCTGAAATGGGGCATTCAAGCAATTGACCAAACCGTGCCTGAAAGCTAAATGGGCAAGCTTTTACGTCCTGATGTCACACGAAGTTTTAAAGTTGCACTGACCAAGTCTCTAATGGCCCGTGATTTGCAAACATCTTTAGTGAGACATTGCACGGAGCTCAGCTTCTGCGTAATGAATTCTGGTGAAAATATGGGTGCATTCAGAGTCAAATCAAATGATTGCAATTGATTTTAACTCGTTGTCCACAATTTCAGTATAGGTGCTGGGTATGGTTGCTAATTAGACAGTAATTGTTATTGATTAGGTTGTTTGCCTGTCATTGAAACTGTTGGAGCATGCTTTCGCTAATGAATGAAGATCAGATGGTAATTCTCAAATGAAATTTTAGGGCATGTAATATAAAAGTGCATTGGCCCTTAGTTTACTCATATTGCATTTAAACTACAATTCGTGGCCATTACTAATCATTAAAATAATAACATTCATTCGCCCCTGTTACAATGAGGATTCCCAATTAATTGTTCTGTTATTTTGTCATCCAGAAGTCATTGGAATAGGAAGGGAGACTGGTTCAAATTCTCCACACACGACTCTGATTACCATCTGCACGGACATGGCATTACAGGGTGGCCATTTCCGGTCCCTTGCTTCTAACAGCCACAGATGACTCCATTCTGCGCCCAGTGTGTGGGTTGTTTTTCGCGCCCTGTAACCGCGGCTATTCTCGCCACCAAGTCCTATAAACTCTGGCATTAGCATTTGACCACACGCTCATACACTGGGGATAGTGTGGGCTAATACTGGGGGCTGTACAAATACAAATTCCAGCTACATTTTGGGATTGGTGAAAAGTGGGGTGGGGCACTATTGGAGGAGAAACCGCACGTTGTCACAATGAGACCACCTACAATCAGAATTGAAGCCACGAGTCATTGACGCTATTAAGAGCTAACAGTTCTTCTAGGGGGTCTGTGGGCGCTCGGCATCAGGCAGAAAGGCATCGACCACATGAATGCAATGTTAACACAGCACTCCTGGAGGTTCTAGTTTCTCGGACAACGCCTCTCAAACGATGTCGGGCATTTTTTAGGTTAGATTGTGAGAAAGTAAAAGGCAGTAAAATTGTTAAATGTCTCTAGTGTATAGTAGATAGTTACTAGTATAGAATGGAGATCACATGGCTCAGTCAGGCACTCAGTCAGCCGCAGGTGCCTTGTTTCGGCATCACTGTATTCGTCTAAACTAGAGCATTAGAACACAGTAACATAGCAGCACAACACGAGGACCATGGCATTTCCAGCTACCTATGTCCATGCTGCAACATGATGTCAAGATCAAACTAATCTCATCTGTCTGGCACAATGATCTATATTCCTCTCACATTGCCCTGGCCTCTCTGTGTGGCCATATCTAAAGTCATTTAAATGTCATTATCAATTAGCGCATCATTGGCTAGTGGCATTCGGCGAGGCACGCTTCTTTGTCGCCTGACACATCTCCTTTGAACGGTTTGTCTTTCTCACCTAGAAGCTATGCTCTTTAGTTTTTACTGATCATGCCCACCTTGGGGGAAAACCATTCTGCCTAGCTACGCGCATAAAAAAAAAAAAAAAAAAAAAAAAAAGAAAAAAAAAGAAAGAAAAACAAAAAAAGAAAAAAAAAAAAAGCGCCTTATAATAACTATGTCCCCCCTCATCATTTGATGGCACTTCTATCAGATCTCCCCCTCAACCTCCAGATTGTTCGCCGTGGAAACATTATCTTAGTTTTGTCCAATCCTCTTCCTTTGTCGCTAATTGTCCTCTCATGCCAGGCAAGCATATCTGGTAAACTTCCTCTTCTTTGCTCGCTCTCTCTAAATCCTTCCACATTCTTCCCGGTTATGGAGCAACTCTAACTGCAATGCTGTTAATCTCTGTGGTCAGGCCTCGAGACCAAGTCTTATCAGGGCTAGCTCATCTGATTGCTTCTGAATTCTTATACGGTGCATTGTCGCGTCTCCAATGCGAGGCAAGCATGTTTCACACGACTTTCTTTAGGCAGCGTTATTAATCTACGGGCGGGCCAATAAGATCTACGGGGGCAGCTATCGAGAATAAAGTTGTTTTACTTTCATGAATGATTGGTGATGTATTTAGGCCAATCGTCACAGTCATACAACTGGTCGATAATCCCACAAGACATATTATTGCGCCATCTGTCCCATTTCTCCAGCTGCCAACGGTGTTAAGTCTGCTGTATAGAAATAAATACTAGAATATGCTGTCTAGCAGCGTCATCCTTGTCTGTCCAGCTGAACAGAGAAAGCATTGTTACACTGTCAGATTCTAAAACCGCCGTTGGAAGAATAGGAGTACATGAGAAAACTAAGTAGCTTTTTAAGTTTCATAGATGGCAATCGGGAATTAAATAGGATTTTCGTCATCGGGGGTGGCGTCAGCCATGCTGGCAGCTTCGTCGCATCAGATTTGTCTGTCGATTTGCACCCCTTTTGTTTATTGTTTTGGTGTGTTTTAAGGTTTCTTAGTGATCTTGTTTTTTATCGGCGTTGGGGGTGGGTGGAGTGGGACGAGTATGAAACTTTTTTTTTCCCTAATCACTTCCTTGATCGGAGGGTCGATGGTGTCTTATCTCGGGCAAGTCACATCTTTTTCGTCTGCATCTGAGCCCCTGCGGGGTGCTGGCCTTACCATCTCTTGGATTGGCGCTCTGTCGTCTTCCTGTCGCTGACCCTTAGCCATTTAGTAGCTTGCAAATCACTGATATTGCCCGCATGTCGCAGTAGCGTTGAAGCGAATGTCCTGATGCTGGGGACTCGCCGTGTTGAAGTCGCCGGAGAGTTGGGCGCTCACGGATTACGACCGTGGAGCTGTGTTTTGCGGGGGGGGAGCATTCCAGGCTGCTGGCGCTCGGCTTGACTTTAATATCGCTAGCGTGCCTGGGATCTTTTGGCCAGAGGGTCGTCAATGTTGAATTCTCTGGGCCCAGCTCAGGCCTGGTGTGACCTTGAGGAAGCCGGCGGATCTCCTGGGTCAATAATCGTCATATTCTGAACCACACTCGCACGGCCGGCTGGTGTGTTGGCTTGGGGAGAGGTGACTTCATTCGGCAGATGCGCTGAGCTCGACATTCACTGCCGCGGCTAATGAGGCTTGAAGCATCGAAGCCGCGCGCCGTAGTTGCGCGACTGCTGATGGGCAGTCTAACATGTCTCCTCGACCACTGGTGATTGAACACAAGAAGTACGAATGACTGAAACTTTTAATTTGCCTTTCCCTCACAGCCGTGAATGTTGTGTCATGTTAAATGCCGATTGATGTATTGTAGTTCCTTATGTATTTGGATGGGCTTCTTAAGTGTCAATCAACGTGCTCCCTGGTACCAATCAAATAGTGGTGCATGGGACCATAGAATTATGAACTGTGTACATTTAACTTGAACTTTGTAAGATTACTACTCTCCGTGTTTAGGATGAGACGCTGAGGCTACCCAGTTTAGATTTATTTTAGAGATACTATGTGCAGAAATGCTAAGCCCTCTGGGCCGTCGATCCTGGGATCTGTGCCAAACCTATCGAATCCTGATTCCGTTGCAGCCCAACCTTATCCTCACAGCACTATGGGACAGAGTCACAATTCTATCCACGTGAGACCAATGCTATCACAATCAAACCCTGGCAGCATGGCTAGTGGAGGATGTGATGAGAAATCCATAGTCATAGCAGACTGAAACGCTCACTACTCGTCTCTACAGGAAGTATATGTACAAACCTGCCGTATTCAGGTTCAAGCGCCATAGTCAGGATGCTAACACTTGGAGTCCCTCATGGCTTTGTAATGGTAGCAACATCTAACCGCTAGGTGCGCCTGTCGGGCGTGCCATTTAAAAAATATTTAGTTTTTGGTGTTCCCCAATGTTTTTTACTGAGCCCACCAGTTAAGCTTGCTAATTAGTGAAGAGTATTGAATAAATAAAAACTTTATAAACTCGTAGATCACAATCTTTGGACCTTAATTATTAGTTGTCATGGGCTATAGTCAGATTATTTGCACAAGATATATTCATTGTTTTTATTCAAAGGTCATTGCCCTAGTCTGCTATCTAGACAGGTTTATCCATTGGGTGCCTCTTAATATTCAGTCTCAACAGCCACTTACTCTGCATTTGCCTGGCATTCATTTCGCAGGCTTTGGTATTTCTTGGTTACAGCATCATTTTCTGAAGGAGGGGCAATTCATAGGTTTAACATTTCTCTCCTGGTGTTTTTTGATGCAGCCTCACTAAGTTCCGCTGTCAGTCTACTCTTAATATCAATTCGTTCAGTAATCAAAAAAAAAAAAAAAAAACCTTTATCCACCGTCATGCTTCATATAGCCATCCACTCTTCAGCAGAATTTGTTCCCTATCCCTTCGCTGGGCTTGGTTATCGCTCTGAAGTTGAACAACATAAATTAACTGGTTTTTCTTCGCTTTTGCCAGTTCTAAATACTAGGGATCTTTGTACTTGAAGTGACAGTTTAATTTGGGTTTCCGCTCCTCTACGAGATCATGGCTGCCTTGGCTGGGGGGGGTGGATTCTTTTCCAGCTATTTTGGTGTGTTATATTTCTTTGCGGAGATAATCCCGTGCCTCTTTGGGGCAACACGAGTCCATGGCCGACGCTAATGATCCCCACTACACCTAAACACTATCACCATACATAGACTTGTCAAAGTTAGGATACGCTTGGCATTCTTGGCAACTTGTCGTCCTTTAACTTTTTACACAAGCGGGGGGCACAGACCAATGCAGGAATGGGCAGATTGCGGACAAGATCACGACGGGCATCGCGCTGTTGATCACTGTTCTCACCAAGGCTCGTGTCCTTCGGCCGTTCCGAAGCCCCCCTCTTGTGCCGTATTCTGGCTTGACTCATGACTGTGACTTGTCTCAGACTCAGCAATAACTTACATCATACGTTATTCGGTCTGTATTGGGGCTACGACAACCTTGGTGGTTCTGCATTCAGTGACAATAATGAGGTCTCGGCGTACCGTATGGAGGTTGGTGGACTGTCTTACGTGAGGTGGTGGCAGGATCTCATTCAAGTCTCACCCTGTCAGATTGTTGAAAATCCTACGGACATGGTGATGCGATTTTCAGGATGGCTGGAAACAAACGACCAATCATACTCTCGGCTGCATATGATATGGAGATCCGCTGGTGGAGAATGGGATCAGCAGTGTGAAATTCCTTGGAGCTTCACCTGGAGGATGACCTGAACCCTGCTAGCGACGCAACAACACAGGGGGGCAGTGATAGAAAATAGCTTCAGCGAAGCGTGCTTCCCCGGTCTGCCCTCTCGCCGGAGACTATAGAAAGCGAGTGTCTCACGTGTCTACTGTTCATGCTTACTGACGCTTACTGACAGGGGGTCACCATCGAGAGTATCATTGACCAGAAGGCGGGCATTGACTACTTGGTTTGGGAAGCTGCAATAGCTTATGAGCAAAACCAACTGCAACAGGATAGTGAATATCGCCATCAGGATCATGTGGTGTGGCCTGGCGGCTAAAAGTTGCCAACGAAAAAAGAAAAACGACCGCCAGCTGTCCGGCTTCCTGCTGGAGATTCTATAAGAAGTGGAGGGCCCATGCAGGGGTATAGGGGCCATCTCCATTAGGCCAGGACACCCTGTCTCTCCTGCAGCACCACGCTGTCTTCGTCACATTCTTGCTATCTGACTGAGTTAACAAGAGCATCAGCTGCAAAACCATGGCAGGATGCTAAACAGCTTCTATCCCTAGCTGTACACACAGGCAATATGACTGTTACAACGAGCTTGTACATTATACAGCCAACAGATCTTGAACTATCCTTCAGCCTGCATGCCAAACGTGACAGGTCTAGTAGGTACCTGTCCAAAGTAAAGCGCATTGTTCAGACTCTGAATGTAGGTTTTAATTTCAATTTTTCAGGCCTACTTTTAGAACGGGTTCTTTTTTTAAAGCTATATGTAGTTATGCTGCTGTTTTCATAAGCCGCACGTGATGGGAAGCTGACCTTTGAGAAGAGCCATATTTTGCGTTTTATCTGTGTGCTTAAGAACTCTAGTTATATCAATGAGCTTACAAGTAAATCCGGAATACTGGGGGGGAAAACTTGGGTAAAATTGTACATATTTTTTTAACTGGAAGGAGAATTAAAAACCAAGCAGGACCTCGAGGTCTTTTGGAGGCACCGTTGAATGGAACTGTAGCAGCCTGGAGAAACGCTCAGGCGGTGGGCAGTTAGCTGAGAGATCACATCCAGCTTCTGGTTACGATAAACACGTTCTCGATGGTTCAGTGATGCGAAATCCGGGGTTCTGCTGTGCTCTTGTAGCTGTCAATGCAGCAGACTCTACACCATGCTGCATCTACTTGTTGACTGTTTAATTTTGCAGATCTCGGCATTATTCTGTAAAACAGATCTTTGGATTTGATTAGTTAATGATAATATCTGATTAGAATGTGTTAAAACAGGCATAGTGTCAAATTTTGCTGAAACTTTAAAAATAGTGATGAATGTTCACAGAACGAGATGATTATGGTCACAGGTACCATAAGTTTTTCAATGAAGCTAACCTTCCTTACTCATTGAAACTGAAATGGATTGGTGTTCCGTTAGTTTCATGACGATTGATCTCTAAACAAGCTGTCAAAATGGTCACGTGTTCATGACTGTTCATCATTTTCCAGGAGTATGTCCTAGGCCGTGTTGTTGCTTTATCTTATGGCTGCTAAAATTAGGTGCAGGTCTATATCTGGGCATATGGTTCTGGCTAAAAGGTAAATACTTTTTCCGGCCGATGATAACATCTGCATTGTTATTTTAAGTTATCGTATCGCCTTAAGGGACCCATTCTTGATCTGTTCCGAGCAGTTAATCCAAGGACAAACATGGTAATTCTGCGCACATGATCCATAGCATCAATTGTAGTATAACATGATATGCAGTTCATTGGCATCCTTACAGTGTCGGGCTTCAGCCACACATGTCAGCCATGGTCGACCCTAAGGCGGCCAAAATAACAATAATCTCCTTGGCACCGTCCATGATCCATATCCTTATCCCGTATTGGATTCCCAGCATACTCTCATGTAGTCCCACTGCGGCAAAAGCCATCTTAATAAATGCTCACTATCGTATCTGGCCCTCCACCACTCTACCCCATGCTACGCGGTGTTTACAGGGGCCCGTGCGCAGCCACTCTCTGTCCTCTGGCACCTCTCCTTAAGAAGTCTGCCCCTATCGACCTTAAAATATGCCCTCACAGTCTCTGACATTTCCATCTCTAGAAAAGGTTCTGACTGTTACCTGATCTATCTGCCTTTGCTAAATTAATTAACGTTTTTTGTGGTGTCCTCCTGTTAGCCTTCTGACAGATCAGAGAAAAGGGATCAATCCAAATTTGTTGATCATCTTCTTCTATAGTTACGTAATGGGCACTTCTAAACTAGACATGCATTTCATGTAGGGCCCTCGTCCCAAAGCCTCCACAATCCTTTTCTTTAGAAAGTGGGGCGGGCCGGAAGCTCCAATCAATACCGGGCAATGCAGCGCCTAATCAAAATTTCGCTATTATAGCCTGGCAAACATGTTCTTAACCTGACGTCTTATATTCATAAGCTCTCAGACGCAATGAAATGGCAAGGGGCATCCCATATAGAGATAATAATAGAACGCCCTTCTTAGCAAAGAATATTAGATAGTAATCTATTTGCAAGACCTCGTAGGCCGCAAACATGGATGTTTTGTCAATTTAGTAGGGATATGGAGGCCACACAGTGGGCAGTGGGTACTAGGGCTGTGGCGCTACTTAGAGTTTGGGCCTGGGCAAGATTGAGGTCCTGGCTGTATGGCTCAATGGCTATCCTATTTAAAGTGTCACATGGATTATGGTTGCCTAAGTATGATTGTTTGCTATGTGGATGGGGGCTGTAGTATTCTATGCAACTACCATACGTCTATAATCTTTGTGAGTCTGCAATCGGTGTAGCTACTGAATAATACTACTTTACATTAAAGGACGCTTCACCGTGTTAACCTAAACTAAGGGATGTGTGTATGCTGATGAAAATACGGTGGGCACAGACTGTATTGGATAGATGCTTTAATGGAAGATTTTAAAAGCAGGGCTGCGAAAATTTATAACCAATGTCATAAGTTGAGTTTTTTGGAGGTGTGTAAACATTGTGCTGCATGGAACCAGGCCTTGAATAAGAAAGGTTTGAGAACATGGAGTCTGAGAAATCTGTCTTGAGAAAATGCTAAGAGGGAAGAACCGGATACTGGCTCGTGCAAGAGAAGGTCATATGAGAGGATTATTTAGCTGAATGCAGGGTCCCATAAAATTAATCGAGCAATCTGGGGATGTCTTACGGTTGAAGTGAAGAGATCTGTGGGAGCTAAATGAGGATCGTTACAATTGGAACCAGAGCTTGTGACTGTGTGCCACTTGTTGGATTTTGCGCAGTCTCGGCACATATTATTGAATTTCCCAGTTTGTAATGTTTTTGGAGTGGGGCAATGTAGTGAGAGTCAAGAAACAGGGAGCTTGAGTCATTATGGGCGTGGTAAGGGTGCGAAAAAAAAAAATTACAAAAAGAAATGGCTGATTGTGATTCAGTCTAATGTTGCTGACTTTAACTTGCCATAGGGCTTGAACTGTTCAAAGAATTGAAGGTGATGAGGGGGTCAATTTACCTATCCTGTTCACTTCTTTTTGGGATTTTACTGAAGGAAATTGGCTAAGTAGAATATTTTGGGGAGTGATGAATCTGCATTATTGGCATTATCTGCTCAAATGGTCTGTACGTTATCAAGTAAGATTTAGTATGTCTCGCGGCTCCACGTTGGCAATGAACTGAAGAAATAATGTGACAATGAGTTATAAGTAGCTAGAAACACTATTATCGCGCGCTATACTAAGGCTTTATTAAACCAGTGTGAATGAATATGTCCTACTAAGGCATTCACATAGTGTCTTCTTACAGGAATAATTGTTCTGAAAAGGATGTCATAGTCCTTTGAAAGTAATAACCAGGCCTTTGTGATTCAGCTGTCATCTCTTCCCATCAAAAATTTACGACTCAGTACGCACTGAGCCTGCTCTAGCAACTTTGCACGTCACGTCGCATGAGCCCGTTCTCTTGCACTTCGCACGCAGTATGCCGAGCACAGGACTTAGCGGTCATCACAATATTCAACCATGTGAGATTCAGGATATTTTGTGTGCATGTTACCTGGGCTTTGCATTGTAAACGTGTGTCGCAGTGTATCTGGTATCATCAGTAACGGTCATTGCATAATCGTTACGTGCTGAAAGAACGGATATATGTAACACGGTACCTTGATTCCTGCTATTCTCATTGGTTTGTTCGCAAATCTTTTCACGACTAGGAGCAGTGAAGGATCTTGTGTAGTATTTTTTGTTTTATGATTCGGTCTTGAAAGGTAAAGATGATATGCTATGGATGGCAAGCGAGATGTTGTGACGTGTTGCCCTGAAGAGATGGTGATTGCCAAGGGTTTTGGTCTAAGGTTGTGGGCTAAAGGGATATTTGTGGCATATGCTTTGAGGGTAGCAGGTTGGGCAGACCTTGCCACTTGTGGTCTCCTCGCGCCCTTTTACTGCACTAATGCAGATCAAGCTTGAATTTGCACCAACGTGAAGGATGTCAAATAGAACAATTGGTCGGGCAAGCAACATTTATAGCTGTGGGGCACCAAGGCGTATGCCACCTCGCACAGAATCAAGAATAATTGCTATAGCATTGTCTAATTGCGCGGCTGGCGCCGGCTATTGTGTACAAAGTTGGTTTTGTTTGTACAGGCCCAACAGTATAAGGTATAGACTGGGCTTCCATTTGTTTGCAGTTCCAGTTATCCCGTACTATATCAACGTATGTTATTAAGCTAGAGAGGGTGTAGTACATTATTTACCAAGAACAGGTTCCTCGCGACTATGGAGGATTTTATGCTTATAAGAATAGATCTGGTCGGAGCTGGGACTAGTTTTTGCGGTCGGGAATGAAGAATGCTAGGATATTTGCATGATGAAACTTATCATAGAATCATGATGGCTATACGAACATTATAAACTAGACATTAGGTGCAGGAGTAGGTCCATGTGCGGCCCTTCGCTGCCTGCACGCGGCTCATTTTATGCTTATCATGTCTGACTCATCTCATAACTCAGTGTCGCTGTACCGTGCCATTCTCACTGCCGATAGCCTTCCCTGAGTCCCTTTGAGTCCACAAAAGGTCTCAGCAGTCTATGTAAGCTTCTCTTAAATACAGGCGGCATGAAACTGGCCTCTCAACTAACCTTCTGTGTGGCAGAGAGTTCCACAGACAATTCACCCACTCGAAGATTGTTGAAAAAAGTTTTTCTTTCATCTCGGTGCCTAAAGGATTTCCCGCTTCGTATCGCTTAAGCTGTGACCCCTTGTCGGCCCTGGACTTCCCCAACATCGCGGGAACAAACTATGCACGTGCAATCTACGCCTTGTTCCAACGAACCCCTTAGAATGTAAGGGGAATGGAGCATTATGGCGCTTTGTCTGGCATATTTGGAAGTCTAAAACTAAAGGCATTGGTGATAGATTGAGTAGAGGAGATTTAAAATGGTACACTGCAGGACAAGTTTTTTGTCACAGCTGGTAGTTGATTGGGCCAAGCATGTGTCAATTTTGGAACTAGGGTCAGGGCTGGCAGTGCACTTTCTAGCCAGCATGAGATGAATTGGGGCCGAAGGGCTTGTTGTCCGGCCCGTTGCAGTATACTTTCTGCTTATGATCTCTGAAGTCAGGATAGGTCAGTAAATTTGATTGTGTTGTGCAGGGGCATACCTCCTCATCTATCAAGCAAAACATGATTGACTGCGTGTCTGCTAGAGACTTATTATAGTTGCTCGGCCTGCCTAGCAGCAGCAGAACTAATACGCTGAAAGCTGAGCTTTGCACTTGTTAAAATTGTCTATCGCAGTAGCTGTGCAGCCATTTCTAGTTATCTCACTCTGAGACGGCTCGTAAGGCCATTTTCTCAAAATTGCACAAAGGTGCGGAAGAGGTAATTGCAGGGTCGTCCTAGATTGTCTCAAGTGAACGTTTGTGGCAGGAGTTTAAATATTCCAAATTGGGTCCGGGCTGCATGAATGAGGGGTCTAGTAAACAAGTAATTTGTTGGAAAGATAGACACCCAAGACTCATGACAATTGCAAGAAATGGTTCTTTTAAACTGTACATGACCAAGGGTGATTCGCCGTTCATGGCTGAAGTGACTACCCCTAAGCTGTCAGTGGTTTATTAGATCAGTACATGCAAAAATATCAAGAAGTATTATCTTTATATAAATAGAACCGTGCAGCATCACTTCTTTCAAGCCGGGCAAAGTGCTGCAAGTGTGTTATTAGAAAGTGTTTTTCTTTTGATAGAGTAAATTTACTTTAATCCTGCTTTGCCAATGTACTCTGATTTTTTTAAGGCAAGCCATGCTTAAACGACCCTCCCACTAATGTTCCTTATCCTTCTGTCCTACTGCGCGACATGTCACAATGATGCGTCAGAAATATGTAAGATTCCTCAACAAACCAAATCGCCAGGCTTGGACTTAACATGTGTGGAGGATGCACGTGACTTCCTTGATAGTTTGCGCCTATTCGAGATCTTCCTAGATCCATTGTGTTGTGTTGGTTTACTCGCAAAGATTAGAGTAAAAAGACTGTGCTTTCCATGGTGTGGGCAGCTTGCCATGTTATCGTACAAAAAAAAAAAAGAATGAAAAAAAAGAAAATCAAAATCTATAAAAGGGATGTGATTAGAGCTTTATGCAGAGGGGTTAAGAACCTTAATTACTATTACGTTCCTCTTAAGACTGGAGGTTTTATGTTGTTAGGTGAAGACTGGGTCTGGTCACTGGGCTGTGTTGTGATGTTTGTCTTGGATGAAGTAAGGCTAGAGGGATGGCTAGAACAGTCAATCGAATCATGGATTGCCATAGATGTACAGGGGAATGGTCCCTAGTTTTTGTCTTGTGCTGTGGCAATAGGCTAATGAATCTGCAAACACTTATAGGCCATGGGTTTATAGGAGAGATGAGATTTAAAAGGGAATATGATGGACAAGGTTTTTTTCACACAGATGGGGGTGAGTGGGCCTAAGCATTTTGTCAAATTTGGGACTTAGGTCAGGCTGGCACTACGTTCTCCCATCAATGGAAGACATTAGGGCCGAAGGTGCTTGTTTTCCGCTCGTGGGCAGTATAACATTTATGCTTATGACGCCATTGACGTCCAGGTGGCGGCCTGCTTATGGGCCTGTTATTCTTTATGGCCTTCGAGGGCCAAAATAGCAATATTTCTGCACGATGCTTTTGAGCTTGGACTAAGTAGATGCGAAGATCAAACATAGGAGGCAGGGAGTAGGCTTATGCTCTACTGTAACTCGTTCAACTTTCAATGTGCCAATTCTTATGATCATGAGTGATTTAGCTTCCTGCAGACACCATTTTTCAGGGCATAATCCTCTCATAGTTTCTTGATGGCGGCGGGCAAATGTCCATAAAAACGACTTTATTTTGTACCTGAATGAAGCACATACAGTACAACTGAGGACTATTGCACCGAGCCCTCCGGTGGATTATAGAATATCTCTCTGTAGTCTAGTCTAAATCACGCTCGTCTTAAATAGAATCTGTGTGTTTTGAATGATCTCCTCTTCAATTTTTCCCCCATTCTTATGAGTCGGGGTGCAGCCGCTAGTCTAACTCCTATTCCTCCAAATAACCAATCTGGCTAACCCCTCTTGGACAAAAAACACCATCGGTGCAACTGGTGGTTCGCTGTACTTGCACTCGTTCTAAAATCAAATCATCTACTCTTATCTTTATTGGCCAGATATGTTTGTGGGCAAACATACGAGGTAATTTGGTTTAGGGCCCTATACGCCATTACCAATGAAAGGGCAACAAGCCACCCACTACATAGCAAGTTGACATAGAACATCCCCTACCTAGGTGCGGGCATGTCGTCCACATTCCCCATCTGTGAATAGAAGGTCATAACGTCTTATCTCTATCTTTCCTCTTTTCCTACGACCATTAGTATGGGTTAGAGTGGAGAGGCATTAGTGTATGTGTCTATCGGGGAGTCAATCCATCCGCACGCCTGGCGATCAAGTCCTACGCACTTCTTCCCGTCCTTACTAGCTCCCGCAAATGATTCCCCGGTTGTGCCATTTGAGAGGTTACGCATACGGTCTAGAAATCATGGATGTCATTGGTGACTATTTTCCAATGTTCTATTAAGATTCCGACTGGCAACGGCTTGTGTATTGTCATGGAGGCAATGTTATCCCAGCTTTTCAAGAAAAGGAGACGAGAGGAGAATGTGAAGGAATTATAGACGGGGGTGTGCAGTTTATGTTCGACGCTCTAAGGCATCTTGGGTGGGTAGAGATGCTGGAGTACATTATTAAAGAAGCAATAATCGGGCGCACAGTTGGATAGGCAGTAAAAGGATTGGTCCAAGTTCGGCATGGATTTATGAAGGGGAATAGCCTGCGTTGACTAATCACTGGAATTTTACAACACTACTCGATGGATAGCCCTTTGATAAGGTCGCCTACCAGCCGGAGATTAGTGGTGGGCAAATAGAGCACATGGTATTGGGGGTAGGGTACTGGACATGGATGAGAGGAATTGTATTGGGGGGCAGATCTAGGAAACTAAATAGTAGGTAAGTAAGCGGTTCCGCCTGTCAGAATGTCTAGGGATGTGCCTTTCAGGCTGGGTGGCTGTGGCCGCAAGCAATTTATATCAAATATAATTATTCTGGAATTAAAAGTAACACTATCAAATTTTGCAGGGGGGATGACCAACTGCTTGTTGGGTAGTGGTGAACTGTGAAGAAGTGTGCTAGAGGGTATGTCAGTGGGGTGCTGTGTGACAGGATTGAGTGAATGGTCAGATGCAGTATAATAATGTATATAAATGTGAGGTTATCGTCCCTTGTGTCAGGCAAGACGGGCAGAGGCAGAGTTATTCATCACAAGTTGGGTGTCAGATTAAGTAGAAAGGGAAGTGCAATGCAGACTTGGGATGTGCCCCTTGTACTACCATTCACTGAGAATTAAACATGGCCGGTTACCGGCAGGTCATTAATACCGCTATGTGCCTGGTTTGCGGCCTTTCATAAGCAAGAGGAGGTTGAGACATAAGGAGTCCAAGAGGCGTCCTGCTGCATGTTGTACAGTGCTGTCTGGTTGAGACCCTAGCTGGTAATATTGGCCGTGCAGTTTAAATCTCGCTAATTTGAGGATGCCATTAAGGCTAGTGCAGCGTAGGTTCAAGGAGGTTAAATCCCCCGCAGGGAGCGGGACTGTCCTTTTGAGGAAAGTTTGCAAAGACGGGGCTTGTGTATTCACTGGTAATTTAGAATGGATGAGAGATGAATCTGATAGAAAACGTGTAAATTATTATAAGGACGGGACAAGCTAGATGCAAAAAAATGTTGGGGGAGTACCAGAATCAAAGGGCGATTATCGTCAGTCTAAGAATAAATGGAATGCTATTTTAAAATTGATAAAAAAAAATGAGAAAACGCTTCACCCCATAGAGTTTTTGACTTTTGTGTGATGTCTCTGCGCCATAAGGGTCAGTGGAGGCCAATTCACTGAATTAAATAAAAGGATAATGGGGAGAATAGGTTTACTGATTGTGTGGATGGATCAGCCATGAGCCCAATGAATTGGCGGTGCTCGTCCGCGACAGGGCCAAATGCCCTCCTTCCTGCACCTTATTTCCTTTGTTTCAATTTCCAATTTCAAATTTCCAATGCCTATATCCGCGGCTTCGGTAGGTCTATATGAAATCTTGCCGATGTTTGTGTTTGAAGGCTATGCCGAGTTTTCCGTGCAGTATTCCAATCTCCGCAGAGGTAGCAGCATGAAGAAGAAGTAAGAAATTTGACAAGCATGGTCATTCACAAAATATGCGTATAATGGGGGCCATTGAGTAGCTCCTAATGAAATGTCCCACTGCTGAAAGGAAGCATCATTTTGCAATCAATTGCCATAATGTTGTTGTGTAATTTTTTCTGCAACTCTGTAATGTTTTACACCAACTTCGAGTTTTATATTCCCAGACTGGTTAGCTTCCCATGATATCCTCTCAGTTTACTTGAAATTGTCAATAACATCTTAGATGCAGTAATATGCCTAACCTTTTCTGATGGGATTGTTTTTCATCTTTGCAAACAATTGTTCATGTTTGTGCATATTTATTATGCTGGGTTCTTTCATATAATAGTTTGTGTAAAGCGATTGGGCATGCGGGAGTACTGTCTGCCTATATGGTAACCGTGGGTAGTTTTTATTTTAGTCAGTTGGGACAAAGGCACCTTGTCAAAGGTCTTTAATCCAAGCATTGAAATCGATGCCAAGCATAAGCGACTATATGGGGAAATAACATTCTGTGGAAGATGCTTAATGTTAACTGTTTAGGAGAAGTGTAACATGGGCATCTTATTGCAGCTGTTCTAATTTGTTTTGGGAGCAATAGTGATTACAAACATTTTTATTTTGCATGTCCATTAAATACCTCTGCTGCGCTCCTATGAAGAAAGAGTCGTCACGTCCGAGGGCAATTCCTTAGGACGCCTCAAACACGTGTAATCGGCAAAATCGATATATATCTAAGAAGCGGTATCTGTTTCAGAGCGAAATGACGTAGCTCACGTCTCAGTAATAGCTGCTAAGGTCCCAGAAGGGACATTCTGATTATCAATACTTGAGCGGCTTCATTGGTCATAGGCAGATTATTTTTCTAGAACCGCCTGAACACGCTTTGGCGCCATAGGGGCAAAACTTTCGAAAATGTGTACAATTAGTTAGTCTATAGTGTTATGGTTGGCAAGGGCTGCAATCTTTTGTATTCGATGTCTATTTTAACAGGGAACAAGGACCATGGTGGAATGTACATCATATTTTTGTGCCTTTATATCTTTCCCGCCTCAAATTTGTGATTTCTCAGGTCCATGGTAATCTTCTAGGTCCATAAGGTCATTAGGAGCAGAATTAGGCCATTCAGCCGCCTCGAATCTATACCGATTTCTGAATCTAGTTGTGTGTTGGTCTGGCAAAACGAAAATTTAATGCGATGGATAGAATCCAAGTTTCAACCTAAATAAGAAAAAGGGAAGGGTAGATGGCGTTGAGGTTGGTGTAATGTAAAAGTTAATTTTTATGGCGCATATATATCAAAACCGTCAATGGTGTCCCTGAGTATTACCTTATTACCACACCTAGAATATGACATTAGGTTATTCTTCTTTTCCTGTCACAGAGAAATCAAATGTCGCTTTCCTAGGGGGGTAAATAAGCTATTGCATGAAGTTTTAGGTTTGGACTTCAAGTTTTTGCACATATTCCTCAGATGTCTGATCAACAGGGCTTCATTTGAGTCTGCTCGCCTAGAATTGGCTCAGGGGATATGCACCTGGCAACCGTTGCGATCAATATATGTTGATTACTCATCTGCTAGAGATTCACTCTGTGATTATGCAAAATCATCGTGCGACGTGTGCAATGCAGGATGAGAATCCGAAGCAAAGAAGTGGAATCCGAATAACCTATGGAAAATGAATCCGAAACTCCAAATAACCGAAGCGTAACGAGCCGAACGCCAACTACCCGAAGGGCGGAACGCCTAAAAGCAAACTAACTGAAAGGGCGGGACGCCCTAAAAGCAAACAACTCACCAAAACTCAAAAACATCACAAATGCAACTCGACAAGCATTCCAACAAACAGACCAAAAGCACCCGACAGATCAAACTCCTCTCACACTCACAGCGCACCTCACACGTCCACAAAACGTTCAAACCTCAATCAATTCACCAAACTCAAAGAGAAATACAAAACTCCACAAACCTCCTCCCAAACACAACTCGAACTCTCCCGACATCCCATCACCAAAACTCA